>NC_030813.1:41208463-41510579 GCF_001704415.2 Capra hircus
TACTGAAAGGGAACTCCCTGGGTGAGTAGGTGCCTAATATGCTACTGGAGGTCAGTGGAGAAATAACTCAAGAAAGAATGAAGGGATGGAGCCAAAGCAAAAACAGTACCCAGTTGTGGATGCGACTGGTGATAGAAGAAAGCTCCAATGCTGTAAAGAGCAATATTGCATAGGAACCTGGAATGTTAGGTCCATGAATCAAGGCAAATAGGAAGTGGTCAAACAGGAGATGGCAAGATTGAACATTGACATTCTAGCAATCAGTGAACTAAAATGGACTGGAATGGGTGAATTTAACTCAGATGACCATTATATCTACTACTGCGGGCAGGAATCCCTCAGAAGAAATGGAGTAGCCATCATGGTCAACAAAAGAGTCCAAAATGCAGTACTTGTATGCAGTCTCAAAAATGAAAGAATGATCTCTGTTCGTTTCCAAGGCAAACCATTCAATATCACAGTAATCCAAGCCTATGCCCCAACCAGTAATGCAGAAGAAGCTGAAGTTGAATGGTTCTATGAAGACCTACAAGACCTTTTAGAACGAACACCCAAAAAAGATGTCCTTTTCGTTATAGGGGACTGGAATGCAAAAGTAGGAAGTCAAGAAACACCTGGAGTAACAGGCAAATTTGGCCTTGGAGTATGGAATGAAGCAGGGCAAAGGCTAATAGCGTTTTGCCAAGAGAATGCACTGGTCATAGCAAACACCCTCTTCCCACAACACAAGAGAAGACTCTACACATGGACATCACCAGATGGTCAACACTGAAACCAGATTGGTTATATTCTTTGCAGCCAAAGATGAAGAAGCTCTATACAGTCAGCAAAAACAAGACCGGGAGCTGACTGTGGCTCAGATCATGAACTCCTTATTACCAAATTCAGACTTAAATTGAAGAAAGTGGGGAAAACCACTAGACCATTCAGGTATCAAATCCCTTATGATTATACAGTGGAAGTGAGAAATAGATTTAAGGGACTAGACCTGATAGAGTGCCTGATGAACTCTGGACGAAGGTTTGTGACATTGTACAGGAGACAGGGATCAAGACCATCCCCATGGAAAAGAAATGCAAAAAGCAAAATAGCTGTCTGAGGAGGCCTTACACATAGCTGTGAAAAGAAGAGAAGCGAAAAGCAAAGGAGAAAAGGAAAGATACAAGCATCTGAATGCAGAGTTCCAAAGAATAGCAAGAAGAGATAAGAAAGCCATCCTCAGCGATCAGTGCAAAGAAATAGAGGAAAACAACAGAATGGGAAGACTAGAGATCTCTTCAAGAAAATTAGAGATACCAAGGAAACATTTCATGCAAAGATGGGCTTGATAAAGGACAGAAATGGTATGGACTTATGCAGATGATATTAAGAAGATGCAGAAGATATTAAGAAGAGGTGGCAAGAGTACACAGAAGAGCTGTACAAAAGAGATCTTCACGACCCAGATAATCATGATGTTGTGATCACACACCTAGAGCCAAACATCCCAGAATGTGAAGTCAATTGGGCCTTAGAAAGCATCACCACAAACAAAGCTAGTGAAGGTGATGGAATTCCAGTTGAGCTATTTCAAATCATGGAAGATGATGCTGTGAAAGTGCTGCACTCAATATGCCAGCACATTTGGAAAACTCAGCAGTGGCCACAGGACTGGAAAAGGTCCGTTTTCACTCCAATCCCAAAGAAAGGCAATGCCAAAGAATGCTCAAACTACTGCACAATTGCACTCATCTCACACGCTAGTAAAGTGATGCTCAAAATTCTCCAAGCAGGCTTCAGCAATACGTGAACCATGAACTTCCAGATGTTCAAGCTGGTTTTAGAAAAGGCAGAGGAACCAGAGATCAAATTGACAACATCTGCTGGATCATGGAAGAAGCAAGAGAGTTCCAGAAAAACATCTATTTCTGCTTTATTGACTATGCCAAAGCCTTTGACTGTGTGGATCACAATAAACTGTGGAAAATTCTGAAAGAGATGGGAATACCAGATCACCTGACCTGCTTCTTGAGAAATCTATATGCAGGTCAGGAAGTAACAGTTAGAACTGGACATGGAACAACAGACTGGTTCCAAATAGGAAAAGGAGTACGCCAAGGCTGTATTTTGTCACCCTGCTTATTTAACTTATATGCAGAGTACATCATGAGAAATGCTGGGCTGGAGGAAGCACAAGCTGGAATCAAGATTGCCAGGAGAAATATCAATAACCTCAGATATGCAGATGACAGAAAGTGAAGAAGAACTAAAAAGCCTCTTCATGTAAGTGAAAGAGGAAAGTGAAAATGTTGGCTTAAAGCTCAACATTCAGAAAACTAAGATCATGGCGTCTGGTCCCATCACTTCATGGGAAATAGATGTAGAAACAGTGTCAGTTTATTTTGGGGGGGGCTCCAAAATCACTGCAGAGGGTGATTGCGGCCATGTAATTAAAAGACGCTTACTCCTTGGAAGGAAAGTTATGACCAACCTAGATAGCGTATTCAAAAGCAGAGATATTACTTTGCCAGCAAAGGTCCGTCTAGTCAAGGCTATGGTTTTTCCAGTGGTCATGTATGGATGTGAAGAAAGCTGAGCACTGAAGAATTGATGCTTTTGAACTGTGGTGTTGGAGAAGACTCTTGAGAGTCCCTTGGACTGCAAGGAGATCCAACCAGTCCATCCTAAAGGAGATCAGTCCTGGTGTTCATTGGAAGGACTGATGCTGAAGGTGAAACTCCAATACTTTGGCCACCTCATGCGAAGAGTTGACTCATTGGAAAAGACCCTGATACTTGGAGGGATTAGGGGCAGGAGGAGAAGGGGACGACAGAGGGTGAGATGGCTGGATGGCATCACCAACTCAATGGACATGAGTTTGAGTGAACTCCGAGAGTCAGTGATGGACAGGGCGGCCTGGCCTGCTGCAATTCATGGGCTTGCAAAGAGTCGGACATGACTGAGTGACTGAAATGAACTGAACTGAACCGGATGTTATATGATCTGTTAGAAAAAGCCTCCTGGCTTCCATGTAAGTCAAGAAGCTACTGGTTAATTACACTAGAGAATAGTATAGCTGAAAGGGAAGAACGGAGGGAATGAAAGGGAAGTAAGTGAATGAAAAATCACTTCCAAGTGGTTGCCACTTCCAAACTACCTTCCCCATTATTCCTCACAGTGCAAGAATGCCACTTTATAGATAGCCATCCCTTGGAACATTACTGAGACCCTTTTTCCCTTAACAATGTACATTTGCTTTAATGTAGCAATTTTTCTTGTCAAAGTCTACCCAAAGGATAGAACAAGAGATGCAATCAAATATTTATTCAGGGGATGTTCAATTCATTGTTATTTATAGTATTAAAAAATTGAAAGCAAGAATCTAAATAGGTCAATATAAGGAACTGGTTAGACAAGTTACTGCATATACTTACATATTTATGTGTGTGAAATCCTCCAGAGCTATTACAAATGATATTGCAGAACATTTAATGAGAGTAGATGTGCATAAGAGCAACTTACATACAGCATACGTAGTGCAATCCACATCGTATGTGTGTTCACAGAAAAATTACTTAGCATATGTATCACCAAAGGTTAATAGCAGTGCATGCATGGATACTTAGTTGCTCAGTTGTGTCTGACTCTTTGTGACCCCATGGACTGTAGCCCACCAGGTTCCTTTGTCCATGGTATTTCCCGGCAAGGATACTGGAGTGGGTTGCCATTTCCTCCTCCAGGGGATTTTCCCGACCCAGGGATGGAACCCAGTTCTTCTACATTGCAGGAGGATTCTTTACTGTCTGAGCCATCAGGGAAGCTCTTAATAGTAGTAAATTGAGTAATTGTTCAAAAATTGAATTATGCTTTCCCAAAGATTTTTCAAAATTTTCTTAAACCAACGTGAGTTAGCTTTTATAGTCAGGAAAACATGTTACTTTGTCAAAGCCTTTCCTTCTGAGTGGTGAACACCTCTCGAAGAGGCCACAGTTTCATCCTCTGACACTTTCAGGATGTTAGAGTCAAGTCAGAGGTTACAGCTAGGTCTATAGGTGAAAAGGGTACAGACTAAAGGCAGAGCAAAGAATGGAGCTTATAGCAAACTTTGGTCTTTGCAGACAAATGATCCAGATGTTGTGTGAGGGTCTCTGTTAAGAAATAACAGGAATGAATCACAGCCACCTTGGAAACCAGCCAATGGGGCTTCTATTATACTGTGAGGAAATTCACGGTACAGCACGTGTCACTCTCTGAGATGGACTGAGGCTTTATGTGTGTTTTGCATTGTTTTGGTTTAAGTTCCACGGTAGGCCTTGAGGTACCAACTAGAGCTGCAGGTACTGAGCTCTAGGTTTCCTACCATGGATACAATACAAGATGTGGTGCTGTGCATCCAGCCACTAAAACTGCAATGTGTCGATTGGTACCACGGGCAGGGTGTAGGGGTGGCTCCCCTGCAATCTCTTATGGTTGTTGGAAGGGACAGAGAAATGTGAAGTGCTCTTCTCAACCTATATCATACATCACAAATACAAACAATGAAGATCACAACCCTGGGTAAGGAAAAATTCTTGCAATTTGTAAATATTTCACTTAGGTGAGAACTTGAGCCAATATTATACTGTTTTTGAGACTCTGTGATATTATCTCTAAAATGGGGATAATAGCCACTGCCTCATAGATTGGTGCAATGATTGAATGTGTCTATGTATATAAAACACTAAGCAGAGTGTCTAGTATATGTTAGTGCTTGTGGTTAGTCATCATTATTAGTAGTAGTATTACTGTTATCAGGCTTCCTTGATGGCTCAGCGGTAACATTCCACTGGCAGTAAGGAGACACAGTGCTGCAGGTTCGATACCTGGGTTGGGAAGATCTCCTGGAGGAGGAAAGGGCAACCTACTCTGGTATTCTTGCCTGAAAAATCTCATAGACTGAGGAGCCTGGTAGGCAACAATCTAAAGGGTAGCCAAGAGTCAGGCATGACTGACTAAGCATAGCACACATTACTGTTATCAACTTCAATATTACAGCCTTTACTCTGCATTTGCCACTGTTCTCAGGGTGATTCATAGAACTGTATTTACTCCCTCAGTGTATTTATTCTCTGAACAAAAATAAATACTTCATAATAGAGACCACTTTATAAGATAGTTTTACTAATTTATGGTGACAATCCAAAGTACAATGATGATTTTAAAATAGAGAGCCCTTAGTCATGTCAGGACCTATAGAATAGCTTTGTATATGGACCAAACGGATATTTTTACACAACAAATCTGTAAAAACAGAGACAGAAACAATGAAAGAAATTTGTATTTATGTGGAAATGTCTTTAATTACAATTACTAAGCAAAAGGTATTATACATTAAAGCTGCAAACAAATCTGTGAAGAGTGTAGGTTGGTACCCCATAATAGGGTCTGTCCCAACACATCACAGAGTGGTCAGAACTTGAAAGTCTCAGGGTGAGAGTGGGCCATGGAAGTCATCAGCAAGCTTATAACAGCTGTGTATGGAATCATTGCAAGAACGAGAAACTCTCCACCTATAATTATTAGCCTTAAATATTTTCTGCAATATGAGAAATAACACACAAGCAAAAACAATGAACCCCCTTACTTATTCTGGTCCTTCAGTAACTGGTTTAATAAACCTGTCCATTATTTTGTTATTGTCTGAACATGGAATCACTGATGATTACAAAACCAAAATCAGAACAGTGTTCTTCAGAGTGCTTATTGTGTGAATTGCTAGAGGCCTTATTGGTTGGAGAATATCAGTGGGCAGTTTATTGGAGAAAGTTACATACGCCAGGCCCCACAGGCAAGAAGTGTAACTTTTCCTGCAGGATCACTAAATTCAATGATTTAGGGAGAGCTTTAGTGAATTGTAGCAAACATGGATGAATTGTTACTGAGGCAACCATTTGCTGAAATGGCTTTCCAGAAAAGGGAAAAACAATACTGGCCCATTTAGTTGGCTTAATTATTTTAATAAACAGTTCATTTTAATTTTCATTCACTTTCTTTAATTATGGAAGATTAACAAATGCTGGTGAATAGTTTCCCTTTATACCACTTTCCTCCAAAACCAGGCTGTGGATAGCTAAAGATCAAAGTCATTCTTAAAATAGCTTCCACATGAATTGTTCAGTAATTTGAATACTTAATTTTTGCTTTTTGAATAGACAAATGTTTACTAGCCATAATGCTACACCACAATGACAGATATCCTATGTTTATATCAGTAGAAAAATATAATTTTGGAAAAAGCCATTTCCAATCGGCTTTGGATCTATTCTATTTATGATATTGAATATAAACACACAAATCCCACAGAGAAGAAAATGTCTTTCCAGTTGAATTCTCTATCAAACTGAGACATAGAATGCTAATTCTGCACCAGTGTTGATGAGTTCTAATTCTAAAAATATTCCTTTTAATGCATCGCCAAATACTTAAGTTTGAGGTTAGTTGAAACTATTAGAATATTTTTCAAATTTTAGAATAAATGCTTTATTAAAATGCACATTTAAATGAGACAGATCTCTGAGACCTGATTCCTTAAGTTGCTAAGTCCTCAATAACAATAATTAAAGCTTCCATCTCATTACTAATAAAATGACAAATTGAATATTGTTTATGTACTACTAAAATTAAGATTTATTTTTGAAAAAATCTTGAATATTACTGAATCAAAAGCCAACACAGATTGATACTTTACTTAAATCTATTTCATATATTACATTTATTTCCAAAATAAAGAGAAAATAGACAAAGTAACAAATTCCTTTCTATCCTGTATGAGTAACATTCTAGAGCACTGCTATGTGTGGGGTGAAGATCTGGTTGCAAATCTTACATTTATGGCTTACAAGCTATTTGACCTATGACTGCTTTGATTAACTCAGCTTTCTTTCTTTATTAAATGTGGCCATGAATACTACATTATTAGTTTCCTAGCAGTTACAAAGAGAAGACAAATGTCTTTCCCTTGCCTTTTCTAGGGAGTGAGGGTTAGATTGGTTTTCTGGAGATTCATTCTGCCCCCAGGTCTCCACTGACGGCCCCGACTGCATCACGTCTCTTTATTGTACACATCTTATAGAACTGGAAAGAATTATATTTGCTCTTTTGATTCTATTCATTTATTACTTGGATAAGCAGATAGGTATCCCAAATTAAAGAAGTTCCAAATGTGGGTTCTATGAATGTAGTATTTTCATAGCTTTCATCTTTGCTTTGTTGTATTATTTTTGCTCATTTCTGTGTATTCCATGTTTTTGCTATAACTTTCACATAGTAGGTGCTTAATAAACACTTGTTGAGTAAACAAACATAAAATTCCTATAGAACATGTGTGATAAGGTTTTGAGTGAGGAATACTATTTAAAACTAATAACCAGGGTCAGAGGAGAAAAAGTTGAATATGTCAGGCTTGGAACCGGAAATTCAAGAAGAATAAGTTCTGCATGCTAAGTGGCTTCAGTCGTGTCCAACTCTTTGTGACCCTATGGATTGTAGCTCACCAGACTCCTCTGTCCATAGGATTCTCCAGGCAAGAATACTGGAGTAGGTTGCCATGCCCTCCTCCAGGGGATCTTTCTGACCTGGGGATCAAACTTGCATTTCTTATGTCTCCTGCATTGGCAGGTGGGTTCTTTACCACTAGGGCCATCTGGGAAGCCCAAGAAGAATAACTAAGGCCACACAAAGAAAAACAGCAAATGAAGTAACATTGTGGCAGATACTTGCTTCAGGTGGCGACTATCCATGACTCCCACCTGCTGAAGTTCATGTCTTCATGTGATCCTCTCCCCTGAGCTTAGGCAGGGCACAGTTTCTTAAATTCTACCAAAGAATATGGCAAAGGTGATGCAAAGCACATGATTCCATTACATAAGACTGCAACGTCTGTGTTGCTAGAGTATGTCTCTCTTTCTCTCACTGGCTTTGAAGAAGCCAGCTGCCATGAATTCTATAGTTACAAGGAACTGAATTTTGCCAACAACCATAGGTGCAGTGAAACAGATTCTTCCCTCATCAGATCTCCAGATGAGAACCCTTCCTAGCCAACATCTTGATTCCTACCTTGTGAGAACCTAAGCATAGGACCCCTCAAACTGTGCCCAGACTCCTGACCCACAAAAACTGTGTCATAATAAATGTGCATTGGTTTAAGTCAGCAAGTTTGTGTTACTTCATTAAACAGCATTAGAAAACTGATAAGGTTAAGATATAGAAGCAAAGAAGAAACAAAACTAAAGTTTCAAAGATGTGTAGGTGCAGAAAACAACATTCATGTCAGATTTTTCTTAAGCCATAAAGTATTCATGAAGTGATGTCTTCATAAGATCAGCTCCAACTTGTCTCAAAGGGGCCAGAGCTAGGGGCCATAGATAACATCAACACTATAGCAACTGCAATCTTCTTGTGATCCACATAACACAATTCTGTTTCAGAGTCACAACCTTCTACTCACTGCCCCAAACAAATTTATTAAATAGATGATGAAACAGTGGAAACAGTGTCAGACTTTATTTTGGGGGGCTCCAAAATCACTGCAGATGGTGACTGCAGCCATGAAATTAAAAGACGCTTACTCCTTGGAAGAAAAGTTATGACCAACCTAGATAGCATATTCAAATGCAGAGACATTACTTTGCCAACTAAGGTCCGCCTAGTCAAGGCTATGGTTTTTCCTGTGGTCATGTATGGATGTGAGAGTTGGACTATGAAGAAGGCTGAGCACTGAAGAATTGTTGCGTTTGAACTGTGGTGTTGGAGAAGACTCTTGAGAATCCCTTGGACTGCAAGGAGATCCAACCAGTCCATTCTGAAGGAGATCAGCCCTGGGATTTCTTTGGAAGGAAAGAGGCTAAAGCTGAAATTCCAGTACTTTGGCCACTTCATGTGAAGAGTTGACTCATTGGAAAAGTCTCTGATGCTGGGAGAGGTTGGGGGCAGGAGAAGAAGGGGATGACAGAGAATGAGATGGCTGGATGGCATCACTGACTCAATGGACGTGAGTCTGAGTGAACTCCGGGAGTTGGTGATGGACAGGGAGGCCTGGCGTGCTGTGATTCATGGGGTTGCAGTCGGACACGACTGAGCGACTGAACTGAACTGATGTTTGATCACAAGAGGTGAACAAAGATTAGTGCAAATCCTTCATCACTAATGATAAAAGTTATAATACATATAACATCACTTCGAGATCTAAAAATAATACATAACTTGGATGTCATAAGCAAGTAGGAGTATTTTCTCTGTTCATATTGTGAATTATTACATAAAATTAGCAAAAGGGATACAAGAATAGAGGTTTTTCAAATATCTTGAGGAATTTTCTTAATGAAGAGGAAAGATGTTTACATATGGCAGAAATCTCATACCAAATGGAGGTATCATTTAAAGTGGAAGGATTGATTCTAGCTTAGGGAGTTACAGCTCTGTGGGACACGGTGCCTAATTCTATTGCACATGAGACAGACTGGGAATTTTGACTCTTCCAGTTTATATGTGGGTCATAGTCACTCTTGCAGGCGTCTGTCAACCAGAGCTGCAGACTTAGAGCAACAGCTCAGGGGGCCCCTACCGTAGACACAGGTGGCAGGAATTTGTAGCCCTGACTTTCTGGAAGTTCTCAGCCTTCACACATTCTAGTGTCCTCTCTCCCAGAAGGTCCAGATGGCAGGCTGCCTGGCAGCCTTGATCTTAGCTCCCACCATCTTGGCCCAAAGTGGAAGAAATGAATATCCCTTCCTCCAAATGCTTCCAAGCTGAAGTGAATTCTGTTAACTAGAGTTTAGTTTTGGAGCATTTTCATTTGAGGCATCCTGTAAAATTCTTACAAGAGCTAAATCAAAATGTGTGAAGACATAATACCTAAAATTATAGGAGGTCCATCATCAATTTAGGCCACATAGCTGCCATGAGTTGTCTTCTGTTGATACTATTTTTGCCTTTCTTCCTTCACTCAAGTGGCAGGCAACTTTGATGCAGCTGTGCATGCTAAGTCACTTCAGTCGTGTCCAACTCTTTTTGACCCCATGGACTGTAGCCTGCCAGGCTCCTCTGTCCATGGGGTTCTCCAGGCAAGAATACTGGAGTGGGCTGCTATTTCCTACTCCAGGGGATCCTCCCAAACCCACGATCATCTCTTTTCTCTTCTACACTGGCAGGCAGGTTCTTTACCAGTGTACCACCTAGGAAGCCCAACTCCTCGTCGGGTATGGTTAACCTTTGGGAAACTAGGAGGGATAAGAATATTACATACCCTTTATTCTCATGAAATAAGAATGCAGAGTTCATAGAGTGACTGCAACAGATCCATTGGTTATAAAAAAAATTATTGTAAAAGTTGAAAAAATTAAAAGAAAGGAAAATTACTTCTTCAGGGAAAAGGGAATGTAAAACTAGAACTAATTTTTTATAAGCACTAATTGCTTAATTCTGTTATTAAGTGAAACACAGATCCACAATTATTACCATTTAAAGTGCAATTATGAAAATATAATAAGTTCCCATTTCCTTTTTATCTTTTATCTAATCTTCTCCACATTATTTATTAATTAGTTCCTGCAGTAATCCCAAGAGATAAGGGTAATATTACTAACATCCCAGTAGTACAGACTTCAGTAGCTTACCCCAAATCAGTAAAATTGAGCTTAAAATAGAGACAAAATGAACAAGGGAGATTAGGTATTTCATTGGATCCAAGAACTGAAGAATTGGAAGATGCCTAATCCAACTTTACATTATATAAAGTGAGACCTGAGGGGATGAATGACTTGCTATGATAAGGTCTCACAGTTATCACCAACAGGTCCAGTTTCTAAACTACCCGCACTTTATTTCCCATTCCTTCACTTAGCCATTCCATACCAATTATGCCCTAACTGTGCAGAATTAAGTACCAGGCAAAATGCTGTGATTCTGTGAGCCAGAGCTGTGGTTCTTGCTCATTAGGAATCTTTGGTCTATTAGGGGGTGTACTAAAGGGTTAAAGATGCTGAAACAGAAGTGAAGGGACCTACAGGCACTAAAGGAGGTTTGCTATAATTCTGGTGTTCTCCAGAAATCAGTTCCAACATGCATGGAGAGCAAAGGTATGGGCCAAACGACATTTACAGCAGGGCTCAGTGGTAAAGAATCAGCCTGCCAATGCAGGAGACACGCGTTCAATCCCTGGGTTAGGCTGATCTCCTGGAGAAGGGAATATCAACCCACTCTAGTATTCTCGCCTAGAGAATTCCATGGACAGAGGATCCTGGTGGGTTACAGTCCATGGGCTAGCAGAGTCAGACACAGCTGAGAGACTGAACTGGCACCATGCACACGTAAACTCTAAGGGGGTTCAATATACACATGTCTGCAAGGGCTGAGAATTTCCAACAAAAAGGTGAGTCCAGCATGGTGTGGGTATACATGCAACCCTGAGTGGTGAGGGCTGTGATCTCTGGAGGTTGGGTCCTACTTAAAAGGGGCAGCCATACTCAGACCTGCTTCAATATTCCTTGTGTTTATGTGAGCCCAGTGCTGCTAGATTCACTCATTCTTTTTTTTTCCCCCTCAAAGACATCACAGCATAGATTTTGTGAAATTTCCTGAAGCTCCTGACTTGGCTGCTGGCCTCATAGGAGCAGAGCTAGAATAAATTGTCCAGCCAATTAGCAAACATATAACATATGAAGAACATCTTTAAAATGATTTGTGCTTTAATTCACTCCTTCCCCTCGAGATCTTTGTATAGTCTTGTTAACTTAGTTTTTTTCTGAATATCTCGTTGTTCACTAGTGATGGTCCACACTGCTCAAATCCTTGGAAACTGAGGAATTTCCAAACTCTGCATTTTTTTTTTAATCCAGCCAAATGCCATGGGATGGTAAATGTGAACTTATGTTCCCTTTCGTAGCAGTGCTTGAGTATCTAATATACCTTCTGGGATTAATCTATCCTTATTACAGGTGTTAAAAGAGCCCATTTCTACAAGTGGGATGTTCAGCAGTTCTTGATGCCATGTACCATTTTAACAGGCTTAATGCAGGTCAGACACAGTTGCAAGGGCTTTGTACAGAGTATCTCATTTATCCAAATAAGCACTCTATGGTATGGGTACTATTACTGTTGAAATTCATCTGCAAAACTGAGGCTCAAACAGGTTAAACAACTTTCAAAGTCACACATCCATTCCGTAGTTCAGGGTCATTAGAACCTGGATAGTAATAATCTTAAAGTCAATTCTTTCGCTGTTTTAGCTCCCTATGGTGCCAACACAAGAGTTCAACTAGTGAAAAACTTAGTAAGTACCCAATGCTTTCTCTATACAACAGTGAGCAATCTAGAACACACATTTTCTTTTGAGTTTAGACTGCAAAATCATATTTTCTTTTGAGTCTAGAATAGAAATGTTTAGATTTTCTGATACTCTGTATGCAGAGGTTAACACAACAGAAGGAAAGAGGCTGAGTTTTCAGCCTGTTTTCAGCCTCTTTACAGGCACCATAAATTCCTTGGGGGTAATTACTATTATAATGGGTATCCCACCATTATGGTTATATATATATATATGTGTGTGTGTGTGTATGTGTATGTGTATGTGAGTTAGTGTGTTAGTCATTTAGTAGTGTCTGACTCTTTGCAACCCCAGGGGCTGCAGTCCACCAGGCTCTTCTGTCCATGGGATTCTCCAGGCAAGAATACTGGAGTGGGTTGCCATTCCCTTCTCCAGGAGATCTTCCCAACCCAGGGATAGAACTCAAGTGTCTTGCATTGCAGATGGATTCTTTACCATCTGAGCCATCAGTAAAACCAGTATATAAAGTAAGACCATATATATATGTGTGTGTGTATAGGTCTCTCTCTCTCTCTCTCTCTCTCTATATATATATATATATATATATATATATAGAGAGAGAGAGAGAGAGAGAGAGACCTATACACACACACACACACACACACACACACACACACACACAAAGCCGATCTGCACAGTAAAAAATTAACAGGGAAAAAAAGCCCATGGTTTGAAATAGAAGCACAGTTCCTTTCACTACCAATTAGTGATGGTGTTGGAGATGCATTGGGTTGGAGCAGAGTGAAGTCAATGGCATGTGAGTGTTGAGACTTTCCTTCCAACCTTGGAGCCAGCCTGTTTCAAATACTTGCTGCATACCCTGTCAACTTTGTGAACTTTGGCAAATAATAACCTGTTATAAGCCTTATTTTCTTGGCCTTGTAATGTCAGGTGAAAAGATTAAATGAAATGCTTATTAACTTCCTAGTAGAGTGTTTAAAACACAGTAGATAACCATAAATACCACTTTTTTCCCTTTATTGTTTGTTTTCCCATATTGTTTCTCTTCCTTGTTTAAGAGACAGTGGCTGGGGACAATTCTCTTAGAGTTAACTAACCACACTGTGCTCAAGGATGGATCCAGTTGATGAGAATAATGATGAATGTTTCCTAGTATTAGATATTGTGCCAAGTCCTATAATGGATTTGCATTAACTTGCCTAATAAACTGTAGCATTTGAACATGAACTTTTTTCTGTGCTAAGAAGCCCAAACTTGGGCACAGTCATAAAAAACAACAGTAGCTAGCGACTTAACCTCAAAGTATCTAGAAGCACCATAAACTCTTTTTTTAAAAAGAATACACATTTATTTATTATCTCACCATTTCCATGGGTCAGAAGTTCAGACATAGCTAGGTTCTTTTCTCAGGGTCTCACAAAACAGCAATCAAAGTACTGGCTGGGGTTGTGATCTCATCTGTGGCTCTGAGTTGTCTTCCAAGCTCACTGGTTGTTGATGGGATTCAGGTTCTTGCAACTATAGAGCTCATGGCAGCTTGCTTCTCCGACACCATTAGGAAAAGGTCTCTGAACTCAGGGAAGTTTGTGTTCTTTTTAAAAAGTCTCAACTAATTAGGTCAGGATCACCTTGAATAATTTCCCTTTTAAAGAATTCAATGTCAAACTGACTACATCTTGATCAATGTGGAAAATCCCTTCACTTGCGCCATAGAACATAACCTGTTCATGAGAAAGACATCTATAATGATTACAGAATTCATCCACATCTGTGGGAAAGGAGATTACATAGGATTTATGGTAGGACCCTGTAGTAGACAGAATTCTACCACAAATTCCTGATTTTGTGTCCTCATTTTTGACAGTGAAACGTGAAATACAGGATTCCTTCTCAGATGATAGTTGTTTTCCCCTTTGCTCCAATACTGCACCCCTAAATATTTTTTCTTTAATATAGTATTCATGAAATAATGTTTAATATATGTTAACATATTAATATAATAGGATTATATGAAAATATTCATTTAGAATATGCACACATGTTTTTATTTAAATATGAATGCTGTTTAACTTCATGGTGCTCCGAAATGTAGAAACATTTTGGGAATGAAAAAACTGAATATGCCAGTAGCATGAATTATGTTAAGGCTTGTGCAATATTTTTCTATGAAATGATTTTTTTCTTCAAAGTATTCAGTAAGCTCATAGTCAGCAGTTTAATTATTCTTTGCAAGCATAATATCTTCCTGAGAGCCAAGAGCACTATCTTGTGACAAAGCTGGTTTCCACATATTTTTTTTAATAAGGAAGGGTTCAGAGTGGTTATTTCTTGATATCCCTGAAGGCTTTTTAGGAGCGATCTTATCCAAGCAATACATTTTCTAAAGATATAAAGGGAGCAGTAAACTGTTCAGAAAGGCTGAAGCATCTCATTTCTTTCTTAACATTTCCGTTTTCTAGGGATAGTTCTCTGCAAGACCACAGGTAGTCATAAAAGCATCCAGACAACCTCCTGCTCAAAATCCCAGGCCTGTTAAGAAATATTCATGTCTGCACAAAATTGCTGATGATAAGAAAAATAATGAAAATAAATTCTACAGACTTGGAAAGTCCCATGAAAATTCCTCCCTATAGTTTTAGCACTGTCTTTGCATATTCAGCTTTGAAACTTCCATCTGCAGTAATGCTGAGTGTTCTGCTTCAGTGAATACATAATCCTTCCAATAAGTTACAGTCACTAAAAAGTGCCTGTCCCATGAAGCAGAAACTGGCTATTTGCTGAATTTTACTGATGGTTACTAGGAGCAGTGTGCAGGACAAAACAATTTCATACTGACCTCTCTAC
The DNA here is from genome assembly GCF_001704415.2 of Capra hircus. Taxonomy (NCBI): domain Eukaryota; kingdom Metazoa; phylum Chordata; class Mammalia; order Artiodactyla; family Bovidae; genus Capra; species Capra hircus. Next base: position 41,223,609 of record NC_030813.1, read on the forward strand.
TGTATCAAATATATACGAATATATCTGTTCCTTATGATTTTTAAAAGTTAGATTTTTACACTGGTTAGAGATTGGAAAGAGACCTTTATGATTTTGGTTGATAATTCTATAGGTTAGAGATTTTAATCTGTAATTCAGAATTATTTGGTTTTAAAAAGAAAAAAAATATATTCAGGAAACACTCTAGGAGATTCTGATCTAGTAGCTACTTTATGCTGGGACTTAAAAGGCTGTGTTTCTGTTTTTAATATCCTCAGGGAAAAAGGAAGCAATATATATCTAGCATATGTTAAAGAATATGACTATATTGAATATCTAATATGCATCTTAAATATATATTTAGTCATATTATATCTATATGTTATGAATATGTACATATTTTAAAAGGTACAAATATAAACTTAGCTACACTTTATCCTAGAAATTCTTTATCAACAAATGTTTTGACACATTCTCTGTTTTGACACATAGAATTGCTTCATGTTCAAGACTGTTCAGTACTTATAGCTTTTTCTTTTTTTAAAATTATTGAATAACTAGAAATAACTTATATGTCTACACTAAGAAAGTGAAGGTGAAAGTGTTAGTCAGTCAGTAGTGTTCAACTCTGTAACCCCACGGACTGCAGCCCACCAGGCTCCTGTCCATGGGATTTTCCAGGCAAGAATACTGGAGTGAGTTGTGATGCCCTTCTCCAGGGTATCTTTCCAACCCAGGGATCAAACCTGGGTCTCCAGCATTGCAGACAGATTCTGAGCCATCATCTGAGACACCAGGGAAGACCTAACAACATTAGGGGATTTGACTGAATAAATTATTAATATTATATAGCCATATAATGGAATACCATGTAATAGAAACAAATGTTAAATTCACACAGTTGAAATTGACTAATGATAAATTATCCAAGATATACTGTTAGAATATGGTGTATTTGTAGAATAATCCTGAAAATTTAGCAAAATTTTATAGAGAAGAGGGTGTTTACTTTTCATAAGTTATTTTCTCTAAGCTAAAAACCTCTACACGCAAAATTCTTTTCATTTTGTATTTGCATGTATTAATTTTATAATTTAAATGATAAATTAAGAATACACACAACAATTCTGATGTTCTGATACTTGTTCTGTATTAAGAACACTCTGGTCCTCATATGATATTGATGTCCTAGAATAAGTTTTAATGACTAGAGTCCTGAACAATCAAATCAATATCACTATTTAAAATTTTTCTCTATGGGAAAAGTATTTATTTTGTACTGAAAAATAATCACACCTCAGTTATCCTTTAAATAGACTACATGCACAATGTTGCTTTATAATACCCTTTCTGTGACAGTGAAATGAAATATGAGAAAATATACCAGATATATATGCTCAGGAGTGCAATCATTGGGTCACATGGTAACGTTATTCTTAGTTTTTAAGGAACCTCCCCACTATTCTCCATAGCGGTTGCAACAATATATCCAGAGAAAACTGTAATTAGAAAAGATGCAGGTAGCCCAATGTTCATAGCAGCACTCTTTACAATTGCCAAGACATGGAAACAATGTATGTGTGTGTGTGAGTGTGTATGTGTGTAATATTACTCAGCCCAAAAGAAGAATGAAACAATGTCATTTTCAGCAACATGGATGGATATAGAGATTATTATATGAAATGAAGTAAGTCAGAGAAAGACAAATGCCACACGATATCACTTCTATGTAGAATCTAACAAAATGACACGAACGTACTTATTCACAAAACAGAAATAGACTCAAACGGAAAACAAACTTACGGTTATGAAAGGAGAAGGGGGAAGGAATAAATTAGGAGTTTAGGATTAACATATATACGCTATGAAATAAAAATAGATAACGAAGAGGGACCTACTCTACAGCACAGGCAACTATACTCAATATCTTGTAATAATTTCTAACAGAAAAGAATTTGAAAAAGAAAAAAAGTATATATATATATATATATATATATATATATATATATATATATATATAATCACTTTGCTCTACACCTGAAAGCAGTGCATCATTGTAAACCAATTATACTTCAATCTAAAAACAGGAAAAATAAAGCCAGAGGAAGAAGTGTCCAGGGCAATAAAAGAAAAAAAAAAAGTGTACTATTTCACAGCACAGCTTAAAGATAACACCTGACGGAGATCTGACAACATACTGATAATGATAATGCAACTGTATTATTTTCAACAAATAATAATAATAAATAAATGTGATAATGATATCACAAACCTGATAGAAGGCTCAATTCAGGCAGTTGACAGTACTAAATTGAAAATATCCATCTTCTACATTGGCAGATTTTTTTTTCTTTTAGTACTATTATATGTTAACCTTGCTGATGGCTCAGACGGTAAAGTGTCTGTCTACAATATGGGAGACCCAGGTTCGAGTCCTGGGTTGGGAAGATCCCCTGGAGAAGGAAATGGCAATCCACTCCAGTACTATTGCCTGGAAAATCCCATGGACAGAGGAGCCTGGTAGGCTACAGTTTATGGGGTTGCAAGAGTCGGACACGACTGAGCAACTTCACTTTGTGATGAAAAGGCAGGGAGGTGACAGGGCCAATTGTGAGGACTCTGGAAGCTAGGAGCCTTGAGTTTCATCCTAGAAGACGGAAGGACAAACTTGACCATACTATTTAACCTCTCTGCATTTCAACGTTCCTATTGTCTGTGAGGTGAGAATAACACTTGCCATCCACCCCATAAATGGGTTGAAAGGACTGTGAGGGAGTTCATGGAAAGCATTTTTAACTTCTCAGAAGTAAGCTTTTACAGAAGTACAAAGCCTCACATCAAAGGACTCGTTCTTACTTTTCTGAGGCAATAGGGAGCAGTTCCTGGAAAGGATAATATATAGGCCTGACACTGAGTGCTCCTTTTCATTAAAATAATTGCCATGGCAATTTCTTCTCTTTCTTACATGGACAGTGTTCATGCGCAGCCTTGACAAAAGCCGACGTCCCTTCTCAGATCACCGTGAGGGGTCTCTGAGGCTCCTTTTTGGCTCATTCAGCTGCGTCATTCAGCCGACAGGTATAAAACATGCTACCCTCTGTCTCTCTCTTTAAGCATTGCTAGAAAGCAGTCTTCAGGGGGGAAAAAAGTAGAATACATTCCAGGAGGTTAGTTATGCCTCCACCTGTTGTGGCCACATTTGAGGCAGGACAGAGTTAATAGACTCATACTGATGGTTCAACCGACTTGTTCTAGAATCACAGCTCTTTCTCCAGCTATCCATCCTGCATTCTTGAATGCCATTTGTGCACTGAGCCCAATAGAAAAATGTTACATCAGTCCTAGAAAAGGAATTTGCCTGCTAAATAGTGCTGAAATTACATAGCAATTTAAATCTTTCTTCAAATCAACACCTTGTGCAGTTTACAGTACTGTACTGGTCCCACATTAAAATTACCTGGATGATTTTAACAAGATGAGTTAAATTAGAATCTCTGAGGCTGCTGCTGAAGCCTCTGCAGAGAGATGTTTTAGGACTGGTGAATATACATTGTAAGTGTAAATGAATGTAAATGAATGAATGGATGAATAAATTGTTTTCCAGGTATTTCCTGAGGAAGAACCCTGATCTAGAGAGTCAAACATGGCTAGGATACTGGTACCACTGTAACTGTGAAGTCCTGGCTCTGTTCTGTGCAACTCCATCAATGACCACTGCATTTCTCAACGCTCTTCTCAGGATGACTCATGGATGGCTTATAAGAGTATCAGCTAGAGGGATGGCTTGTTAAAAATTCATATTCTGAGGCCCAACCGTTGAACTGCAGACTCAGAACCTTATAGGGGATAGATAGGGCAGGTTTAGGCATTTAAAATCATTTTCTCAAGTGATTGATCCTTACATATTAAGTTTTAAAATAAGAACTAAAACTCTCTCTGGACCTTTCCTTTCTTATCTTTTTTTTGAGCTTTCTCAGGACCCAGATCCTCTGCTAAGTGTTTAGGGCACATTACCTCTTTTTATCTTAACAAATGATAGCAATTCTTACTCAGAGAAGAGGAAATTAAGGCCAAAAGGAGAGAAATGACTTGCTCAAAATTTCATGCTTAGACACAGGTAAAAGCAGTAACCAAACTGATGTTTATTTTTTCTCAAAAACTCAGTAACACTTTCATCCTTGACACTTATACATTATACCCTCCAGTCATCAGGTCCTGGCCTCTCCTTATCTCATTGCTTTACCTTTTAACATAGTCTCTAATATGTCAAACACTCATATCACACTCATCAGAGGATCATCTTTACTTGTTTCTGGACTCATCAACAAATGAGCGACTATTTTCAATGGTTCTTTTCTGAAGGTTCTAGGCCTTCTGACGACCCTTCAACTTTGCTCATCACATCTCACTGAAATCTGGTCAGTCTTGTTGGAAGAGCTCCTCTAATTCTGCCCTGTTGGCTACATTACCTTCTTCTGCCTGCGTCTCTCCATCTTTCCCACAACTGTAGAGGGAGACACAGCCTTTGCTGGGACCCTCACCTCCCCCCACTTCCTGAGCGCTCCTGCCCAAACTCAGCCCCACCCTGGACTCCCCCTCTCCACTGGCTCTAATCTCACCTTTGTTTAAATATGTTTAAATTCCACCATTTTCAAGTAATAAAGGTGTGAGTTTGAAAAGAGTTCTCTTTCTGTTTTCCTAAACAATCTCTCCTACACCTCTCCTCTGTTTTCTCAGTACTACTTTCCTCCTTAACTCCACTCTCCCCTTGATGTGGCTCTCTTCAAAGTTATCAAAATCCATCTTCAGGCCAAATCCATTTGTCAATGTTCAGTTCCCTACTCAGCATCTGCTCACCTGACATTTAATCTTCTTTAACTCTCCCCACCCTCAGCCTCTGGGATGATCAGTCTTTATTGTTTTATTTTGATTTTTCTTGTTCTTTGCCTCTACTTAAACAAGTCTCTTAAACTTTTTTGAACTTCAGAATCTTTACCTCTAAACCAGAAAAAAAATATTGGACTCAATATGTCATACAGAGGCACAAGAAAGTGAAATGTCTATTTTATTTCTTGACTTATTCAATAAACATTTATTAAGCATCTACTGCATGTACATGACTAAACACTGGAGTGTAAAGACGAAACTGGCATGGCCACTAATGTTAAGGAATACCAAAGTGAAGTCCTTGACAATTAATCACAGTGCTTCCTTTATTCATTCACTTATTTATTCAGTTAATTTTAACTGAGTATCTGATACGTCAAGCAGTTATCTAGGCACTAGAGACATGATAATAACAAGTCTGAATAAGCACTGCCCTCATGAAGCTTGGAATCACCCATACAGCTAGCTAGCTAGATAGCATCAGTGAGAAGTAACAGATGAAGGGAAAAATGAATAATAAATAATTGTGGCAGTGAAGTGTGCTAGAACCATGGTCAGAAACTGCTTCTTTGTGGAGGTAACATTTGGTCTAAGACCTAAATGATGAAAGGAGAATCAGATATTTAGAAAGACCATATGGAGATGGCACTGCAAGTACAAAGGGCCTGAAATTTGAATGAACTTAGGATGCCAGAGGGGCATAAAGAAGGCCAGGAGACTTTATGAAGGTGAAGAGAGTTTGGAGAGGTCTTATATGTCATGTTAATTAGAGCATCTAATTTTAACACTACATGCCAAAGAAAGTCACCAAGAGGTTTTGGGTAGGAGAATGCCATAATCTAATAAATATTTTAAAGAACCATGTGAAAACTGTGAGAATGATTGATTGGGCTTGGGAACAGTGGAAGCTGGAGAAGTAGTTATGAGTTCATCTCGGTAGATCAGGCAAGAGGTTAGCTGAGATGGTATAGGTAGTGGCAATGATGATGGTGTGACATGCTCATATTTTGGTTATAGTACATGCTTTATACTAATATTTACTTGGTGTTTTATATTTTACCTACCAGAATTTTAGTTCTTTGAGCACACAGATGTTGTTTCAGGCATTGTTCTACCCTCCAGCCTCTGGAACATTTCCTGACATACAGAAGGTGCTAAAAAAAGTAATCATTTGTTGACTAAAGCAAATAGCTTGGGTGAGGGTGCTGAGATAAACCCATCAGAGTTTTCACTTTGAGCACTTGGGCTGAGAGTGTGTTCTCAACCAAGGACTGGGAGAAAGAAGAGGTTTGTGGGTGGAAAGTAAGAGTTCCATTTTAGGAGCTCAGGGCTAGGATTTTTTTCCGTTAATTCATTCAAGTTTTATCTCCCCATTTGGTTTACAACTCAGCAAAAGCAGGTGTTCCCTTCAATTCTCCAAGGGTGCTCTCCGGGACTAGCAGTATCGACTTAACCTAGACTTGTTAGAAATGCCAATTCTTGGGTCCCAGACCAACTGAATCAGAAGCTCTAGGGGGAGTCCAGTGATTTGCATTTTAACAAACCTTCCTCCAGATTCCGATGCACTCAGGTTTGAGAAACACTGGTCTAAAACACTGTTTGGTATATATAGTCACCAGGAAGAGTTAAACAGCAAATGGACAGTTTGAGGTAACTGTTCAAATTTAACACACTTCAGATTTTTTTTTCTTGTCTCTTGTCAAATCTCCTTTTATCAGTCGGCCTTCCTTAGCTGCTTTAATTAGTTTGTCCGTAGAATCCAGTGTTTTCCTATTTAAAAAAATTACATAGCAATAGTAACAATAAAGCTTCCCAGAAATAATTCTAGTGTTTCAAAACACTCTCATTGAGCATTTAATTTTAGCTTCAGAGGAGCTATGGAACAGCAGAGATGAGAGTTCATATCACATATGGACATATTTAGCCAAAGTTCTGTTAGATGATTTATTGATGATCACACGATGAGGTTAGGCAGATCTGAGACTGTATTCTTTGGTAAATATGAGAATAAGCCTCAATTCAAGTTTTCCTCATAGTATTCTGGTACTATCTATGTCATAGAAGCTCAATAAATATTAATTGGCTAAATGAATAATTCCTGAAATATTCTGTATGTTGCAAGAAAACGCAGACAAAACTTAGCAAGACAAAATCAAGCAGGAGAGAATGAGAGAAACAGAGAGACCGAGCCAGATACACACACATGCACACACACACACACGCACACATACACACACAAGAATAATATATAATCCTGTTTCCTTTAATTGGAAACTCACTAAGCATCTGGCAACTCACTCACATCTGGCAACACTATCCAGATCCACTATCCAACAACATGGGACTTTCGGAGGAGATATAAATTATAATTTGACATTGACTATCATTTTCTTCCTTATCTCTTTAAGACTATAGTTGATATTAACATGATATAATTTTTGATGCTCTTTTCTTCTCATACTGTCAGTTAATTGTGCATTTGGAAGTGTTTCATTATTCCTGTATTTTGACCTCTGTTTTGAATTACCCAACCAATGCAAAAAACTGGCAACATCTCCATCTCACTGAGATTGCTTCTTGCCAACATCACCCCTCTCTATTTTAAATCTAAAACACATTCCTTCCCTCACTAGAATGCTTTCAGTCTATCAGACAGATGATGATAATGAAACATTCCTATATTTGCATAAACATGTAGAATTTTAAATGTGCTTTCAAAATAGGTTGTCTGACTTAGCCTAGTTTAGAACACTCTAGACACAATTGTTTAGTTTTTATCCTAACAGATATTTTAAACCTAAGAAGGAGCATTATTGCATTCATAGTTACATTCATTCAGTACATCCATTTAGTAACTTACTGAGATTAATGATGCTGATAATGATACCACTAGTAACAGCAAGCATTTTTTGAGTGTCTACTGTGTACCAACCATGTGGCTATGTTTTAACATGGCTGGTAACATTTATACACCCCATGCACAGTGCTGCTGTCCATACTTTACAGGCAGTCAAACTACAGCTCAGAGTATAAATGACCTCTCAAATGACACTCATAATTAGTAGTTTGAGATTTGAGCCCAGAAATTTCAGACTCTAAAGCTTGTGGTATTAATGCCTTTTCCACTCCCATCCCCTTAACACAATTACCACCACACCCTGGAGCCTGTATTCAAAGGTAATGGTTCAGGTAATGACAAAACCCATTTAGTTCACATAGTCAAATGCAATGGGTCTATCTGAATTAAATCGATGCTTTGTTGAGCCATGAGGGCATAAATACACCTGGTTGAAAAGTGAAAAATTCCTTCAATTTCCTGGTTCTGAAGTTAGTCACAACCATGTCACACTTCCATAAAGTATGTTGACAATCTCAAATTTTCACACCATTTAATCATATCTCTAATTTTCACCACTGCTCTCTTCCCCCACATCATTTTCTGTCTTTCGCTACTGGTTTTGATGTTGGAACTCTTGTTATTTCAGAAAACATGTGTTCGGCTCCTATTACACAGCAAGCCCATTTTAAGCATGAGAAATACAGAGACGAATGAAAGCAGTCCTTTCCCTAAAGTTGCTTACAGTCAGGTGGGAAAGGGAGCATGTAAATAAATAAGGCATTTGTTCTTTTTATATTTTGTTCTCAGCTCTTTGCAACTTGTCTTAGCTGTCATCCTGGGTGTCAGTTGCCATGGTTCTTTCTGGAAAAAAAAAGTCTCCTGCTTCTACTTCTAGTTAAGGGAACACCATCCTGATGATCAGACATCTGGCCGAGTGCTTAAAGAAAGACAAACCTGTGTGTGTGCATGCGCGCGTGTGTAAACTATGTAGAATTGCTTCTTTCCTACTAGATCTCAGTATAAGCAGCCAATTTGAAGCTATGAAGCAGAAAAAAAAGACCTATGGTGATTATGTATAATTTAAATCAAGAAGATAAGATGGCCATGAATTTAGTGCTGAAATTTTGACCTTGCCTTCAATAAGGGTTAGCCTGTGTGGATCCCATTCCCGTTTAAGGATTCTCTTGTTTTAAGAAGCTGTGCCTAACTGTGCTTTCTTAGAAGGTCTATTTGAAATATTCTGGGGTTTCAAAGTATCACTTAATCATAACAAAAAGCCTCTATCTTAAAACTATGAAATCAAGATTACATTTTTACTTTTTTAGGATCGTTTGGAGAGGCAAGGCCTTCTCTAAAGTGCCACTTATAGCTATTGAAAAAGTAGATGGTGCAGATTGCTTTATGCTATAATACATTGATTTAGGCCAGACATTTTAGTTATCACTAGTTAACATTTAATACTTTTGAACAGCATGTACAATATTCAGTTTCTGAGAAAAAGGCAAACTGTTAGATTTAAGGACTGAAATGAACTTTAGAATCTTCTAGCTGTCACATGCTCTTCTGAATGCCCATGGTAAATAGAGCTTATTTACAAGGATATATTATTTTTCAGAATCCAGAAATGGTCTAAGAATCCTTCCCTACACAGTGCTTCAAGCATTCACTGATAATGGGTATGAGTGGGCTCATGACATTGGACCTACTTGCCAATACCACTGTAAATCAAGCTCTTTCATTTACAGAGGACTATAGTCCATAGGGTTGCAGAGAGCCGGACCCTACTGAAGCAACTTAGCATGCACACACACACGCAAAACTGATTTTCAGAATGGTGCTGTGACTTATCCAAGGCCAAGCAGGTCAGTAGCCAAGTTGCTTCTATTTCTAAGATTACACGCTACCTCTACTCATTAACCCAACTACTTGGTATGGAGATTGTGTTAGGCAAGGGGATGATTTTTGATTGAATTCCCAGTTGCCTTCTCATCAACATTAAAATCAACAGGTTTCTGCTGACAGGGCTCCTTCCCACCCCTACAGTGATTCTAGAATTTAACTGCCAACTGTGCAGTTCCCTGTGTTTAAAATTGTCTGCTCCTATTTCTTTTCTTGCAGAGACTATTCTTTCCTTCTGTTTCCATGTAAGACTTGATTATAATATCAAACAAAGGAAAAGAAAGTGTTAAAATGCTTCAGTGAATACCCTGAGGGACTCTGGCTTTAAATCAATGCTTATATTTAAGTGGGGGAATTAAATGATATTGCATTAAAAGAAACTGAAATATGACCCATTGCTAAGAGAAAAGAGAAACATTTTTCAGAAAGGATTTGTTCAAGATGGTGTTTAATATGGATCTGCTTACATATCACATAGAGATTTAGAATAGCTCCATCAGTGTCGTTTCAGAGGCAGATTAGAGCAGACGTCAAGAAGAAATCCCTTGTGTTCAAGTCACCACCTTCCACTGAACCAATTACACTCCTTTGTCATGAAATCACTAAGATTTAACACAGCATTGTCACAAAGCTTGAAGGTCATTCAGCGACCTTAGGATTATCTCCATCTGACTTGTCTTACTTGTTCTTATTCTTCACAGTCTCAGTAAGCAACCACCTCATCCTCCTAGTTACTACACCCAGAAACCTAAGAATTATGCTAACCCCTTTTCATGTTCTCACTTGCACACCCCATGAATGAGCAAGGCCTACTGGCTTCAAGCTCGCAATATATGCTACCTCCATCCATCTCTCCTTGCCTTCACTCCCCCCAGCCTAGTTCATACTGCTCTCCCCTGTCACGTCAGCTACAATAGTAAACGACAGAATGGCGGCCCTGCGTCTGCTCTACTTTCCCCGCTCCAGTCTATATTCTATAAGTGGTCAGGGAGATTTACCTATCACCAGAACCACATAATGCTACTCCAAGCCTTGAAACCTTCAAACAGAAATCAACATAGAATAAATCCTAACTCCTTTACACGGCCTGCAAATTTCTGGACCCTGCATTTTTCCTCAGTCTTATCTTGTAATCTTCTTTTTACTCATTATGCTCCTGGAAAACAAGTCCTTTCAATTCATTAAAAATGCTTTTCTCTTCCCCATCTCATTGTCTTTCCACAAGCAAGTCCTTTTTCTGGAAAATGCATTTCCCTGTTCTTCACAAGGCTGAATTCGTCTTATCTTTCTGGTCTTGGTTTAAACATTTTCTTAGCACAAAACACCCCCCGAAGCAGAGTCTGTTAGTACTCTTCCCACATCACTTTGGGTCTCCCTTTTATCTTCATGAACATGAACTCCAATGTACTTTCACTCCCAAATGCCTGCAACTGTGTTTCTTTGTCAGAGGATGAATTTCAGGCTGCCAAAATGGCTTTGGCTATACTTGGAGAGCTGAAAGTGCCTATTGATTTATAGTCTTGTCCACCCTAGAGTACAGCCTTAGCCAATGCCTGATGGACGAGGAGTATAAATGCTCCAGCTCCCTCGACACATGACTGGTCCAACTTTGAAGCTGAACTTCCATTCCATGACAGCTCTCTTGCAGGACTGAGCCAAAGTTGTCCTCTGAGAGTCTTTGCTTCATATTGCTGCCTTCCTTTCCTGGACCTATTTCCATTTCTCAGCCACATTTCCCTGGAATCACCTTCTGATATTTCACATTGACACAAAATTAAATCTGAAGATCTGCTTCAGGAAAGGAAAGCAAAGAGACTACCCCAACTTTTACCCAATTGTTCTGCAACAATGTGCCTCAGGTATTTTCTTTGTAGCATGTGTCAAAAGCTATTCTTATAGATTGAGTCACTTGTTCAGTTGTTTATTATCTTTATCTCTGATAGACTGTGAACAAATTGAAGGCAGGACTGTATCTCTCTCTTTAGCTAGTATATCCCCAGCTCCTAGAACAGTGTTTGGCTCATGGTGGTGGTGGTTTAGTCACTAAGTCATATCCAGCAGTGACCCCATGGACTTTAGTTCACCAACCTCCTCTGTCCATGGGATTTCCTAGGCAAGAATACTGAGTTTGGCCCATTCTAGCTGCCTAATTAATATTTTTAGTGATGAACAAGTAACAAAACCTTTACCAATGCTCCTCTTCATTCAGGCTGAATTACCCCTATCTCTCCTCTGGTTTCCATAGCTTCCATCAAGTAGCTTATTATTAGGCTCCAGGTTTTCATGGAGCTTGACTAAAGGGTAGCGTGTCTTAGTCCTGTTAACATAAGTACTCTATGTGGTAATTCTAGTTGTTATAACATACCATTATCTTTTAAGAATTTATGATGTGCCAGGCAGAACTAATGTAGAGACATATTTTATTAAATGTTAGCAAACACCTTTGTAAGGAAGGTGCATTATCTATGTGATTCAGAAGAGAAAACTAAAGTTTATAACTAAAGAATGTGCCCAACGTCACCCAGCTCATCAGTGATTAACCCAGTGATGCTATTAGAACCCAGAGTGAAGTGTCAGTCACTCAGTTGTGTTCGATTCTGCAACCCCATGGACTGTAGCCCAACAGGCTCCTCTGTCCTTGAAATTCTTCAGGCAATAATACTGGAGTAGATAGCTATTCCATTCCCCAGTGGATCTTCCCGACCCAGGGATCAAATCTGGGTCTTCCTGCATTGCAGGCAGATTCTTTACCATCTGAGTAACCAGGGAAGCCCATTAGAACCCAAGTTGACTGAAAATTACATTCTCTTAACTCTCATCATGCTGTCTCTATGGGGTTTGCTTAGCTTCAGCCATCTTGTTGGGTATTAATTAAGTGAAAAGACTGAGGTTCTGGGCCTTCAGAGTAGACACCAAATCCCAGAAGGCCATGACTTATTCCAACAACTACTCAGCTCCAGCTGGCCTTGATGCCTAAAATGCCACTGCCACTTTCTGCTCTCAGCAGAGCAAGTACTCTAGCATAGGATTGTCTGACCCCAAAATTATAGCCCATTTACTGCCAAAGATAAGGGGTATTAAAGATAGGGAACTTCTTTGCTTTCTATGCCCTAAGTAAAATGGTAAAGACTCAGAGCCTAGAGAGGAAGAGTATGAGTGGAGGGGAGTTTTGGAAGAGCTGTTGTAAAGTGGAACCACTTCACAAAATAAAGTTTGGTCTTGTTATCCAAGGAGATAATCTGGAAGAGTTGAAAAGCCCAGAGAATGATGTAGGAGTAGCATTGAATTATTTAATGTATTCAACTACGTCTATGCATCCAACATGTACATATAGCTAGTATGCACTTCACATGAAAAAGACACACCAAAATAGGAACCAAAAAGAGTCCTTCCAACATCAGTGTGGGAATAGAGATGGTTAGCATTGTGGTTGAGAATGTAACGTAGAAGTTAACGCTTATGCTTAGGAGGCTTACTGTCAAACTTAAATGCTGGCTTTATGTCTCATTTATTAGTTGTGTTTTTAAATCTCTCTGTGCCCGTTTCTTCATGTATAAAGTGAGGATTAAAAATGCTATACCTACCTCAGCATTTTCCTGAAGATTCAATGAATTAGTATTTCTAAATTTCTTTGAACAATGCCTGACACACAGTGAGCACCACTGAAGTTTGTTCAATAGAGAGATAGGAGCTAGAATAAAAGAGATACAAGCTATTACAAGCATACAGAAGGGAATTCTTAACTCATCTTGGAGTAAAGCTACAAGGACCAGAAAAGGATCACAGAGATGTAAGATGTGAGGTAAGTCTTAAGCAATGATTTGGAATTCACCAACGAAAGAAATGAAGGCAAGAGAAAGGAGGCAGACAGGCAGAGGAACAGCCCAGGCCAAGTCTGGGAGAGGAGAAGCTGCCTGTTATATACCTGATATATACCTGAGTGTGTTTGAACAGGTAATAAGACAAGAGGAGTGGTGGGATATAATAATATTAAGAGGAATCAAACCATCAAAAGCCTTATAGGATAAAAAGGGAGTTCTGACATGTCATTCATGAAGTATTTTTAGAGAACACTAAGCAAGAATTTCATGATGAGATTTGTAGTCTACCAAGATCCCTCTGACCACAGTGTGGAGGATGGATTTTATTGAGTGGAGCTGGGAACATGGAAACCACTTACTGACCTGCAGGAGTGAGACAGGCAAGAGTGCAAGAGCTGAAAATAATAAATTATTATGGGAAAGGTGATTTCTGGGAAATGATAGCAAAAGACAAAGCAATCTTGCTTGTGATGGTCAAGCTTGTAGTAGTTTTTTTTTAAGTGAAGACATTGACCTCTGAGGCAAAGAGACAGAAGCACAATGTAAAATAACCTTCACAGTGAGAAATCAATGCTCCAAAGTAAAAGCCAATAGTCTTCACCCATTTGATGGGCAGAAGGGCAGTTAAGCACATGCCATTGGCTTCTGACTTTTGAACACTTGGATTAAGCTATCAACTTGTATGCTGCCTGCAACATGGAAGAAACCATTATATATTTTAAAGGGCTGAGGAACTGTATAAAGTGTCTGTAAGTAAGTGTTGATGAATTACTTCAGTAACATTGTAATGGGAATTTTGTGACCACTTGGTCATTTCCACTATGCTGGCAAATTACATATATTATCTCAGTCCTCTCAATAATTCAGTAAGATAGGTATTATGAGTACCATTTCAAAGATGAGAAATAGAGGTTTAAAGAGACTTAAATATTTGTTTAAAGTCATAGGAATATCAAGTGGCAGGTTAGAGAATTCACATTTTTGAAGGTTAGGGAGTTCATACTGATTACATTTGTAGGGTTAGCTTCTGTCATATATGTATTGAACTTAGGCATACTTTATAGGGAAATAAACATACAACTTAATAATGCATGCTGCAAACAAAAAAAGACTGCTTTTCCTATTTCAGTCTCTTATTTTATACATTATTCCTTGGTTTTCAAATAATATTTTTTTCAGTTAAGGCTCAGCATCTGACTTACACTCACAAATGAGTTGTGCCAAACAAGCAAAAAACTGAAAAAAAAGAAATTGAGAGTAACCCAGACTGACTATCTGATAACAGTTCCTTGTTAATAGAAGGAGACATAATACAGTTATGACAAGACAGGATGGAATTCAAATCTGAGTTCCGTGTGAGGCACCAGGGAATCCGTATCATTCATTACTGGTGAGATATTAAGCAAGTCACATAGTCTCTCTAAGGCTCAGTTTCCTTATCTGTAAAATGGGGATGATGGCTATTGTAACACAGGTTATGAGATTAAAAGAGATAATATAGGCAAAGTGCCTGGTTCAGCTAGATATTACAGATCAGATAACACAGTGATGATGAAAATAATGAATATTGGCTCAAGTTTGGTTATTTTTTCCCAAATATAACAAACTCAAAAATTTTGTATTATTGGATTTGTCTAGGTAGCATAATATTCATAATGGCAGTTTCTCATTGTTTTTGTGTGTGTGTGTGTGTGTGTGTGTGTGTGTGTCTGTGTGTACTTTTAATTGAATTTGTTTTTCATTGAAGAGTGCATTAAGCTGCCTTATAATTCTCTCATGAGGATAATGTCATGCCCTATCTTTGGCTAATCTCAGGCCCTGAATGGAAAAGGTGAATGTTTAAAATCTCTACTAGAGTTATTTTTATACCATGTATCCTGTGTACAACACAACAGTCCTGCAACTAAATTTCACAACACATTTTAAAAGGTCACTTTTAATGAATTGGGCTTTTCATGTATCAATCTTTCTACATTTACATTTTCTGAAACTTCAGCTGCAGAGTTTTCTTAAACTAACTGAATAAATATTCAAGTCTCAGTGTGTATTTTGAAATGACTATTTGCATAATAATGTTTTTAGATGAAAACAGAGTCTCTGGCTGCACATAAACAGGTTTTACTGATCTTTTAATGGGACCAACTGAAACACAGAGGCCTTTAACATCAAACAGTCCTCTCAATGTTTATGAATGCTTGTATAGAGATGCCATTTTCCCTTCTAACCTTTTCTTCCTTTAATACAAATACTACTATGTTTTCTTTCACTAATTAGCCATTAATGTTCCACAAAATTAATTTGGAAGACATAGATCACTTGAAAGAGTTCTAAATTAATGAGCTTGACTTTATCTTGAGGGAGGCAGGGGAGAACAGAAAGTTATAGGCATGTGTTGACTTCTGCTTCCATTAAGAAGAGTGTTTCTTACAATGTCTTTGAGCCTGTGGGCTATTTGAACTAAGGAGCAACTCACTCCCCAATAATTTCTTAACACCAGTTTTATGTCAGGCAGTGTTTAGGCATCCAGTGGGGATGGGAAAGCATGAAATGATGAGAATGCAGAAGATATGGTAACACTTGCCTTGAAGGGATTTACAGTGTGGTTGAGGAGTCTGAAGAGGAAACAGTTAAAGTCTGGTTAGGGTTGCATGGGAGGATAACCAACAATCACTTTGTCAAGTCTTGAGATTGGTAGTCAGGGAGAGCTTCCTGGGAAAAGTCATGGCGAGAGCTAAGATGTGAAAAATGAGAAAGATAGTCTTAGGGAAAAGGAGGAGGAGGTGATGAATCATGTCTACCAAGCAAGAGAAACAGTATCTAGAAATGCTCCTGTTCTGGCAAACAAAAGAAACAATGGCTATAAATGCCTCAGTTCTGGTGCATTTTATCTTGATTAGTAATCTACTAGTATTTCACTCGGAGAAGGCAATGGCACCCGACTCCTGTACTCTTGCCTGGAAAATCCCATGGACGGAGGAGCCTGGTAGGCTGCAGTCCATGGGGTCGCTAAGAGTTGGACACGACTGAGCGACTTCACTTTCACCTTTTACCTTTCACTTCCAGGCACTGGAGAAGGAAATGTCAACCCACTCCAGTGTTCTTGCCTGGAGAATCTCAGGGACGGTGGAGCCTGGTGGGCTGCCATCTATGGGGTCACACAGAGTTGGACACGACTGAAGTGACTTAGCAGCAGCAGCAATATTTCAGTATGGCTAGAAAGTAGAGATCACAACGTGGTGTATCAAAAGGTAAACTAACTAATGAGCAGAGGACTGGCACGCTCTGTTAAAGAGCCTGGCTGTGGTTTTATAGAGAATGGTGGTATAGTCATAAATTGGCTACTGTGAGGAAGGAGGACTAGAAAGCTGCTAAGAAGATGGAGAAACATCTTAGAAGGTGGACTTAATGATCTAAGTGAAACATGGCTTTCTAGTGATGGAAGATGTATTGGATCCAAAGACAATTCGTGTAGTTGATAGAAAGGGTTTGGTGATTGACTAGGTATCACAAATTTCACAAAATTAGGGGACTGCCTCTGGACAAATTCAGTGTATCCATCTATAACTTTTTCACTGACTTCTTCAGTCCATTTTTTTTTTTAGGGTGGCTTGGGTGAACATTGCCATGAATCACAATAAACTAAATTAGAAAATTTCAAGAAGGGAAGAGAAAATAGATGGCTCAAAAGTTGGAGGAAGGAAAAAGACAGAAGAGGCCTGGGAAGAACTGGGACCCTGGGAGTCAAAGCCCAAATTAGGCACCACCTGCAGCAGCTGCATAACTTTCCGAATTATCCTTGGTTTTGCATGGGACCTAAATAGAAATAGTTTGGCAAGAGAAACTAAAAATTAAATGCACCTTTGTTCTACCTATTGTTGTTTAGTCGCTAAGTCATATCTGACTCTTTTGCGACCCCGTGGACTGTAGCCGGCCCAGGCTGCTCTGTCAGTGGGCTTTCCCAGGCAAGAATACTGGAGTGGGTTGCCAGTTCCTTTTCCCAAGGATCTTCCTGACTCAGGGATCTCCTGAATTGGCAGATGGATTCTTTGCCACTGAACCACCAAGGAAACCCATGAGGTCATAAACTACTGCTTGTTTATTTTTTTCAGCAACAGTGTCAGGAGGTCATAGCCAGACGCTAATGGCTCAGAGTCTATAAGATTCATGGCATAGCATTTCATTCTTGCTTTGAAAAATCAGATGAATCTGAGACATTTGATGAGCTCTTGTCTTTCCAGGTAAAACGGAAATCATCAGATAAGAAAGAATTGCTTTTTGTATCTAAATATTGAGCTTGCCATCTAGACAAAGCAAAAGCTATTGGTAGTAAGACAAAAACACTGATTCATACTTTGAGACACAGAATCTCAGAGGATGTGACATTACTAGTGTTCATACCACTCTCAACAAATGTTATTTAGGATTTTCAGGGTGCCAGTGCTTATAAATAGTTCTTGGAAGCAACTATACTAACATCATCTGAAGGACTTTTGGAGCCAAAAGGAGAGACTTGAAGGGAGCTTTTTGTCTTTGATAGGGGTAGAAAGGGTAGAAGCAGGAGCTAAAAATGTGTAAGTGGTCTTGGCCTCATGATCACTGCATGAGGCTTTTAAGCAGTGTCTCTGGAAGCCTAGGATCAATAGGAGAAATAAAATCTTTCCGTAAATAAAGCAGCAGGTTGCTTAAAAACTCACAATTAAAGAAAACAGGACAGAAACTATTGATAAAAACAGAAAAGGAAAAGAATTATCACGTAGTTTGGCAGTAATTTATTGAGAATGGGAAAGCAAATTATTTAGCAATCAAAAATGCTCTTAAGATAGGGTAAGACAGAGAGGTAAAACTCTTAGAAGCACT
Source organism: Capra hircus (assembly GCF_001704415.2). Classification (NCBI taxonomy): domain Eukaryota; kingdom Metazoa; phylum Chordata; class Mammalia; order Artiodactyla; family Bovidae; genus Capra; species Capra hircus. The sequence goes on from NC_030813.1 coordinate 41,241,891, forward strand.
CACAGAGTATTTAGTGTTCATGCTCTTTCTCCATACATTTGCCTTACTTTACTATTCTTTAAAGAACCATCATTACCTATCTGTAGAATATGAAGAATGCCTCTTCTTGGTCAAATAGCATCACTAAATTACTAGCAATTTATCTTGAGGTAGTTATCATATAGCGGTCAGGCACATAGTCTCAAAAGCAGGCTGCTAAGCTCTATTGCCAACTAGATACTTTTTGACATTTTTCTTAAGCTTTCTGTGCCTTTGTTTCATCATGTATAATTCAGGATAACAGTAATACTCACTGCATAGGTTGCTGGAAGAGTAATTGAGTTATTACATGAAAAAAACTGAGAATAGTATCTGGCATATTATAAATACTGTATTAGATTTGGCTTTTATTATTTATTCATATGTAAAAAGAACACTAAACTGTGATAATCACTAATATTTCTGAGTGCTCTCTGATTCAGATATCTTGCTGAAAATTCTGTATGCAATATACCTCATGGCAACCTATTAGATAGAATTATAAATATTATTATTTTCTGACCATGCCCTGCAGCTTTCAGGATCTTAGTTTCCTGGCCAGGGATCGAACTTCAGCCTTGGCAGTGAAGGCCCTGAGTCCTAACCACTGAATCACCAGGGAATTCCCTAGATAGAATGATTATTAACCCCAGTTTCCAGATTAAGAAATTCAGCAACAAAACTCAAGCTGGAAGCTCTTTATTACAAGCACGAATTTTGTATACACTTTTCTAATAATTTCAAATATTTTCTTCATCTTGAAGAACAATTAAGTAAATGAATATATATTTTTGAAAAGGGCTATACCACGGAAAGAAGAATTAAGGCAGGCTCTTCTTATTTAGTTCAGTTCAACAATTCATACTGCCATAAGCCATGACACTGCCCTCACTGTATTTCACTTTAATGTCACTATTTTACTAGGCAACTTGTATGTATAAATATTTTATACAGATTGTTCTTTTATACCATTAGGATGATGAAGCATATATATGCCAATAGAATTCCAAGGTCCTCTGGTTTTTCCTCTAGGGCCAATTATCAATTATCTACAGCACAGTTATTGTAAGATTAAGCAAGTCTCAATTCCATATTTTCTTAACAGTATCACCTTTTTTAGATGAAGCATTTTAGTGGCAATAGCCTTATGAATAACCTGGATAGATAACAGTGTCTCTTCACATTGTGTCATTGCCAAGGACAACATGGGAAGATTCTTATGGTGCTACTTTGTGGACAATACAGTTGCCACTATTTTTACTCTTAATTATTAATGATAGTACAACAAATGTTGAAAAGAATAATTGAATAAGCACTCTCCTTATTGATCTGACCTCTTCTGAAAAGCACATGATCCCTTCGACTTCATTTCATGTAAGTGTCTGCCTTACTACACCCTAAGTGTCTGCTTAATCACCCCATTTATAGAGCTACTTCTAGAGAAATTTATTTCTACTGTGGATTGATACTAATGGAAAGTATGTTGGCTGGAAGCAACATGATGCAATGGAGAGATTACGTATCTTCAATGGGAAGGAATGCAGCAGTATTCTGTCTTTCCCTCCTCCCTTCCTCCTTTTATGCCTTGCTTTCTGTATTACCCTATCAGTATTACCTACAAGGTATTACTTCCTTACTGTATTACTCTATATTGGTGAAAGCCATTTCCATCCAACCAGCTACTCAAGCCAGGATCTTATAGTCATCTTCTGTCAGTGACAGTGAGAAAGGATGTCTAGTGGCATCAGCATACTCTCCATATTCTGTGATTTGGATAACTGATATTTCCCCAATCCTACATGGAAGTCTTTTCTAACAGATTTAAGACAAAAAACAAATGTAGCATCCATATCTATCCAAATTGCACAGCAACTAAGCTCCACCTTTACTGAAAAGCCAAGGCTGCTACAGATCTTACAACTTTTTCGCATACTAAATCCAAACCCCCATGGCGAGTGGATTACCATTTCTGTATTCCACAGCTATGCCTCGTACATACTTCTACTGTTGCAGTTCCCACACTGTCTGTATGTGTGTGTGTATGTACGCATGCATGTAGTGTATGTGCATATGTGTGTATATGTGTTTCTGTTAGACTGGAGCTCTCCACAGGCAAGGTCTTATTTATATATGAATTGCAGGTGTATGGCAAAGCTCCTGGTATGTGGTAGGACAGAAGGTGCTGAATAAATCCTTGTGGAGTAAAGAGCTGATGAGTAACCTTGGAGACAGATTTAAGGGACTAGAGCTGATAGACAGAGTGCCTGATGAACTATGGACAGAGGTTCATGACATTGTACAGGAGACGGGAATTAAGACAATCCCGAAGAAAAAGAAATGCAAAAGAAAAGCAAAATGGCTGTCTGAGGAGGCCTTACAAATAGTTGTGAAAAGAAGAGGAGTGAAAGGCAAAGGAGAAAAGGAAAGATATACCCATTTGAATGCAGAGTTCCAAATAATAGCAAAGAGAGATAAGAAAGCCTTCCTCAGTGATCAGTGCAAAGAAAGAGAGGAAAACAATAGGCTGGGAAAGACTAGAGATCTCTTCAAGAAAATTAGAGATACCAAGGGAACATTTCATGCAAAGATGGGCTCGATAAAGGACAGAAATGGTATGGACTGAACAGAAGCAGAAGATATTAAGAAGAGGTGGTAAGAATACACAGAAGAACTGTACAATAAAGACCCAGATAATCATGATCGTGTGATCACACACACTCACCTAGAGCCAGACATCCTAGAATGTGAAGTCAAGTGGGCCTTAGAAAGCATCACCACGAACAAAGCTAGGAGAGGTGATGGAATCCAGTTGAGCTGTTTCAAATCCTGAAAGATGATGCTGTGAAAGTGCTGCACTCAATCTGTGAGCACATTTGGAAAATTCAGCAGTGGCCACAGGACTGGAAAAGGTCAGTTTTCATTCCAGTCCCAAAGAAAGGCAATGCCATGAATGCTCAAACTACTGCACAGTTGAACTCTTCTCACATGCTAGTAAAGTAATGTTCAAAAAATTCCAAGTACAGCTTCAGCAATACGTGAACTGTGAACTTCCAGATGTTCAAACTGGTTTTAGAAAAGGCAGAGGAACCAGAGATCAAATTGCCAGCATACTGGATCATGGAAGAAGCAAGAGAGTTCCAGACAAACATCTATTTCTGCTTTATTGACTATGCCAAAGCCTTTGACTGTGTGGATCACAATAAACTGTGGAAAATTCTGAAAGAGATGGGAATACCAGACCACCTGACCTGCCTCTTGAGAAACCTATATGCAGTTCAGGAAGCAACAGTTAGAACTGGACATGGAACAACAGACGGGTTCCAAATCAGAAAAGGAGTATGTCAAGGCTGTATATTGTCATCCTTCCTATTTAACTTATATGCAGAGTACATCACGAGTAACGCTGGACTGGATGAGGCACAAGCTGGAATCAAGATTGCCAGGGGAAGTATCAATAACCTCAGATAAGCAGATGACACCACCTTTATGGCAGAAAGTGAAGAAGAACTAAAGAGCCTCTTGATGAAAGTGAAAGAGGAGAGTGAAAAAGGTGACTTAAAGCTCAACATTCAGAAAACTAAGATCATGGCATCCAGTCCCATCACTTCACAGCAAATAGATGGGGAAACAGTGGAAACAGGGGCTGACTTTATTTTTAGGGGCTCCAAAACCACTGCAGATGGTGATTGCTGCCATGAAATTAAAAGATACTTACTCCTTGGAAGGAAAGTTATGACCAACCACAGCATATTAAAAGGCAGAGACATCACTTTGTCAACAAAGGTCCATCTAATAAAGGCTATGGTTTTTTCCAGTGGTCATGTATGGATGTGAGAGTTGGACTATATAGAAAGCTGAGTGCCAAAGAATTGATGCTTTTGAACTGTGTTGTTGGAGAAGACTCTTGAGAGTCCCTTGGACTGCCAGGAGATCCAACCAGTCCATCCTAAAGGAGATTAGTTTTGGGTATTCATTGGAAGGAATGATGTTGAAGCTGAAACTCCAAAACTTTGGCCACTTGATGTGAAGAGCTGACTCATTTGAAAAGACCCTGATGCTGGGAAAGATTGAGGACAGGAGGAGAAAGAGACGACAGAGGATGAGATGGTTGGATGGCTTTGCTGACTCAGTGGATATGGGTTTGGGAGACTCTGGCAGTTGGTGATGGACAGAAAGGCCTGGCATGCTGCAATTCATGGGGTCACAAAGAGTCGGTCACAACTGAGCGAGTGAAATGAACTGAACTGAACTGAACCTTAGAGAATCACCTAACTTCTTGCTGCTTAAATTTATTCTTTCATTAAAAAATGAACATATATAATAATACATGCTCTGTATAACAAATGGTCTTATAAAAATAAAACTACTTGTAAAATTTTCCTGTATGCTGGGAAACACCATGCCAATGTGTGAGAGATTAATAATATATTGAAGATCTAATTAAGGAGGAAGAAGGAAGGAAAACCTATACCCTTGAAAACTTTCCGAGATGTGTACTTCAGGGAAACCATGTCTGTTAGCAATCAACAATTTGAGGGAAAGTTTAGGAATCTAATCACAAGAAGAATCTTTGTTTCTCCCTTTGGGATATGACATTTAACAAATTAATTTAGAATACTTTAAAACCAACAGAGCTAAGAGAAACTTGAGAACACTTGTTCTAATCACTTCCAACTTCAATGTGGAAGGCTATATATCTAAAGGTTACTACAATGGAAAAATTCAATTACTAGAGACTCCTAATGGTCTTTACTTAAAATAGCACAGAGCTATAAAGTCTTCAGTTACTAATGAAAATCATTATATTTCCTCAAATACTGTGAATGATTTGGTAAATACATATAGTCTCTCTAAACACAATTTTCCAGTATCTGCAGAACTCAGGAGCCCCAAGTTTAAACACTCAAACATCACATCATGAGTTTTATGTTTGTTATCCCAGAAAGTTCACTCACCTGTGGTTTCTGTTCTTAGATGTCTCATTTCTGTTTAATTTCTAGAAAATAAGGAGAAGATTTTGCTTCACAGTCACTCTGAAGATTGTTAATTTTCTTTTTTCCTTCTTTTATCAAATGATTTTTTAGCAACTTTTGAAAAAATAAGTGTGACAATCTAGATCCATTGAATGCCAAAATTTGAAAGAAACTGATTATCACATCCCATTGCACTCAATCCTAAAGCATTTACTAAAATAAAGTTAGCCTGGCCCCTACCATTAATATTCAGAGTCTGTTGGTCTAGGATGAAGCCCAGGATTTTGTATGCTTAATGGGCACAGATTGCAGGCTCATGGATCAGCATTTGTGTCTACAAATTTCTAATTTATATATGAGAACATTGGTGATCCTAATAAGAAAAATGCTTTCCCCAGATTTACCTCCCACTCTGTCCCCAGATTCTCACAGTTGGCTTATGGTAGAGTCATGATCATAATCCAAGTCTTTTGACATCCAGTCTTGTGCTCTTTATTTTGTGAGCACTGCATCCTAGATGATCATACTCCTGGGCATGCATATTTAACATACACTTTTTTGAGACCTTAATAAACCCCAATCGGCCACATTAGATCACAGTGATAAACCCATGTATAAAATAGGAAATCTGAACTCACAGAATTCAAGTAGAATAGAATGAATAAACGGGCACTCAAATCCTACAAGTATTCATATTTAGACTTAGGAAAGTTGTCTCATACATCAATGATCTTAGTATAGGCCAGGTCCAAATGAAACACAGAATTCACACAACCCTCCCAACAATCCTGTGAATGGTCATAGTTGTTATTCTCATTTAAATATAAGAGGGGGTCCGAGCAGGTAACTCTAACATAACTTGCAAATAATACATGGCTGGGGCAGAATTCAAACTCTATTCTCTCTGATATTTTTACCATTCACCTTGTTTCCTTCTCCCTCTTACTGTAAAACAACAAAAACAGAACCAGAGAATTCATAGCTGGGCATCTTTCATGAACTTTGTAGAATGCCAAGTGCTTAAGCCTTCTATTAATGCACAAGGGAGCAGTTTATGACTGATGATCTCCTCCATCATCTGTGAGTGGTGCCACTACACTTAACCCAACTGGGGCAGTACAATTCCCCAGGAAAGTAGTCATCACTATTAACAGCACATAGCCACTCCCCACCACGATGCTCGGGAAGCCGGAGAGTGCTGGCATACTGCCTCCCATCGATCCCTTAGCTCTTCTGGAGACCCGCAGTGAAGAAAGAGTGAGGAGTGCACAAGGTTGAGATATCTTATGGTACCAGGGAAGAATTCTGTTCAAGTTGGAATTATAAAACAGAATGAGCCTGCCATTTACAAGCGAACATATATTGGTAGGTCTTCATCCTAACCCAACAATCCTATGAGTGAAAAATATTTTTTCCTATCCAGAGAAAGTAAAAGGTGTTTATGTGTCTTCTCCAAATGTCATTTCAAGTAAGAACAAATCAGATCTGAAAGGAAGGCTGGAAGAAGCACAAAACAAGGGTTGAGAGCTGAGCTTGCTCTAGGTAGTGGTGAGACCTTGAGTTTGATGGCCTTGGGGAAGGCTCTGAGGAGAAGCAACTTCTCTCACCACATCCCTCTGCTCCCCTTCCAACACCTGTTCTGGAGGTTTCCTGGCATGGAGCCACATGGACCTGGATCTCAGTACTTAATAGCCTCAGGCAAGTCCTTAGAACCTGTACTATAGGGTTGTAATGAGGATTAAACAAAATGTAAACAGTTTACTATGCATTTACTCCTGAAAGTCAGTATTATCCCTTTCATTATCATGTTATAATTATTACGTATCTGAAATCACAGTTAATTATACTCTATGAAAATACTTCTTTTTGGTTAATATATGAATTCAGATTTTAAATATAAAATATGCCAGCGATTATAAAAAAATTTAGTAGTTCTTCAAAAGCTAATGTAAAGTTTATTCCCTAAATCCACAAGAGAGAAATAGTTCAACATAAATAATCATCAAATAAATGACATGGTAGAAAATATGGGTCTCATGTTGTATCAAGCACAGCTGTTCTGATTTTGTAGATGTGAACACTGAGGCGCAGAGGGGATAAGTTAATTTGTGCAGCTCTCTCTACTAGCAGGTGCCAGAGTCATGGTTTGAAGGCAGGCAGTCATACTTGAAGGTCCATACTCATGGCCACTCTACTGCACAACTCTTCTGAAGAGAAATGCTGTCCACTGCACTGGACTTCCTCAAAATATTGCTGGCCAATGGCATCAACATGTCATTAACTAGATGTTACAAATATCAGGCTAAATGGATAAAAACCTCAGGCATTAAAAAAAATTGTTAAGAATTCTTTCTTCAAAATTGAGTTCCGCTGAACGGAAGAGCTAAATATCAATGTTGGATTAATATCAATAAAATTGACTAATTATAACCAATTAATTCATTCAAACAGAGTAATTTATATCCATAGATATATCTTACTGTGGAATAACAGAGTGCTTGGCACTACATAGTAATCCATGGTAAGTAGCCTCAGTCATGTCCGACTCTTTGCAATCCTATGGAGTGTAGCCTATCAGGCTCCTCTGTCCATGGGATTCTCCAGGCAAGAATACTGGAGTGGGTTGCCATTTCTTCCTCCAGAGGATACTCCCCACCCAGTGATCAAAATAGCATCTCTTGCATCTCCTGCATTGGCTGATGGGTTCTTTACCACTAGAACCACTCGGGAAGCCTGGCACTGCAGTATGTGCTATTTTAATCTTCTCACTCTCATGAAGCAGGTAATGTTTTTTTTTTTTCTCATTTCACTAATGAGAAAAGCAAGGACAGACAGAGATCATAACTTGTCCAGAGTCATTCAGGCAACAAGTGATGGATCTGGGATTTAGGTCCAGTTTGACCTAAGTACAAAAAAGATGTTCAAGACCCAGATAATCACGATGGTGTGATCACTCACCTAGAGCCAGACATCCTGGAATGTGAACTAGAGTGGGCCTTAGGAAGCATCACTACAAACAAAGCTAGTGGTGGTGATGGAATTCCAGTTGAGCTATTTCAAATCCTGAAAGATGAGGCTGTGAAAATGCTGCACTCAATATGCCAGCACATTTAGAAAGTTCAGCAGTGGCCACAGGTCTGGAAAAGGTCCATTTTCATTCCAATCCCAAAGAAAGGCAATGCCAAAGAATGCTCAAACTACTGCACAATTGCACTCATCTCACACACTAGTAAAGTGATGCTCAAAATTCTCCAAGCCAGGCTTCAGCAATACATGAACCGTGAACTTCCAGATGTTCAAACTGGTTTTAGAAAAGGCAGAGGAACCAGAGATCAAATTGCCAACATTTGCTGGATCATGGAAGAAGCAAGAGAGTTCCAGAAAAACATCTATTTCTGCTTTATTGACTATGCCAAAGCCTTTGACTGTGTGGATCAAAATAAACTATTGAAAATTCTGAAAGAGATGGGAAAACCAGACCACCTGACCTGCCTCTTGAGAAACCTGTATGCAGGTCAGGAAGCAACAGTTAGAACTGGACATGGAACAACACACTGGTTCCAAATAGGAATAAGAGGACGTCAAGGCTGTATATTGTCACCCTGCTTATTTATCTCATATGCAGAGTATATCACGAGAAATGCTGGGCTGGAGGAAGCACAAGCTGGAATCAAGACTGCTGAGAGAAATATCAATAACCTCAGATAAGCAGATGGCCACACACTTATGGCAGAAAGTGAAGAAGAACTAAAGAGCCTCTTGATGAAAGTGAAAGAGGAGAGTGAAAAAGTTGGCTTAAAGCTCAACATTCAGAAAACGAAGATCATGGCATCTGGTCCCATCACTTCATGGGAAATAGATGAGGAAACAGTGGAAACAGTGTCAGACTTTATTTTTCTGGTCTCCAAAATCATTGCAGATGGTGATTGCAGCTATGAAAATAAAAGACGCTTACTCCTTGGAAGAAAAGTTATGACCAACCTAGACAGCATGTTAAAAAGCAGAGATATTACTTTGTCAACAAAGGTCCGTCTAGTCAAGGCTATGGTTTTTCCAGTGGTTGTGTATGGATGTGAGAGTTGGGCAATAAAGAAAGCTGAGTGCCAAAGAATTGCTGCTTTTGAACTGTGCTGTTGGAGAAGACTCTTGAGAGTCCCTTGGACTGCCAGGAGATCCAACCAGTCCATCCTAAAGGAGATCAGTCCTGGGTATTCATTGGAGGGACTGATTTTGAAGCTGAAACTCCAGTACTTTGGCCACCTGATATGAAGAGCTGACTCATTTGAAAAGACCCTGATGCTGGGAAAGATTGAGGGCAGGAGAAGAAGGGGACAACATAGTGTGAGACAGTTGGGTGGCATTACCAACTCGATGGACATGGGTTTGGCTGGACTCCGGGAGTTGATGATGGACAGGGAGGCCTGGCATGCTGTGGTTCATGAGGTCACAAAGAGTCGGACACAACTGAGCGACTGAACTGAACTGACTGAACTGGCCGAAGTTCCCAGATTCTAAACTTCCAGAGTATAGTGCCAATAAATGAATAGAATCACCATGGCTTGATCTGACTGAATAGATCTAGGCCAGGAATAAATTTTTGTAGTCTGGTATTTTTTAATTTAAGATACCATTGGACTCCTGGACACCTGAAACTTCAGAACATTGTTAATCAGCTATACTCCAATATAAAATAAATTGTTAAAAATTAAATCAAATATATCGCATTTCTAATAGAAAAAAGAAATAATGTTCAAACAAAAAGTACAATTTGATTCTATATCAGAAATTATAGATACTATCACTGTTAAGATTAAAACAAGGCACGTTTTTAAAAGCACTTAATGATAATTAGTTTTAGCTCAGTTCATTCAGTTCAGTCATTCAGTCATGTCTGAATCTTTGTGATCCCATGGACTTCAGCATGCCAGACTTAAAGTCTATCACCAACTCTCAGAGTTTGCTCAAACTCATGTCCATCAAGTCGGTGATGCCACCCAACCATCTCATCTTCTGTCGTCCCCTTCCCCTCCTGCCTTCAGTCTTTCCCCGCATCAGGGTGTTTTTCAAGGACTCAGTTCTTCACATCAGGTGGCCAAAGTATTGGAGTTTCAGCTTCAGCATCAGTCCTTCCAATGAATATTCAGGACTGATTTTCTTTAGGATTTACTGGTTGGATCTCCTTGCAGTCCAATGGACTGTTAAGAGTCTTCTCCAACACCACAGTTCGAAAGCACCAATTCTTCAGTACTCAACTTTCTTTAGAGTCCAACTCTCATAGCCACACAGATCATAGCTTTGACTATACGGACTTTTGTTGGAAAAGTAATGTTTCTGCTTTTTAATATGCTGTCTAGGTTGATCATAACTTTTCTTCTAACAAGCAACCATCTTTTAATTTGGTGGCTACAGTCACCATCTGCAGTAATTTTGGAGCCCCAAAATATGAAGTCTCTCATTGTTTCCATTCTTTCCCCATCTATTTGACATGAAGGGATAGGACTGGATGCCATGATATCAGTTTTATGAATGTTGGATTTTAAGCCAGCTTTTTCACTCTCTTCTTTCACCTTCATCAAGAGGCTCTTTGGTTCTTTTCTACTTTCTGTCATAAGGGTGGTGTCATCTGAGTATCTGAGGTTATTGATATTTCTCCCAGCAATCTTGATTCCATCTTGTGCTTCATACAGCCTGGCATTTTGCATGATGTACTCTGCATATAAGTTAAATAAGCTGGGTGACAATATACAGCCTTGATATACTCCTTTCGTGATTTGGAACCTATCTGTTTCTCCATATTCAGTTCTAACTGCTACCTCTTGACCTGCAGGAGATCAAGATTTTTCAGGAGGCAGGTAAGGTGGTATTCCCATCTCTTTAAATTTTTCCACAGTTTGTCGTGATCGACACAGCCAACGGCTTTGGCATAGTCAATAAAGCTGAAGCAGATGTTTTTCTGGTTTTCTCTTGCTTTTTTGATGACCTAACAGATATTGGTAATTTGATCTCTGGTTCCTCTGCCTTTTCTAAAACCAGCTTGAACATCTGGAAGTTCACAATTCACATATTGTTGAAGCCTGGCTTGGAGAATTTTGAGCATTACTTTGCTAGCATGTGAAATGAGTGCAATTGTGTGGTAGTTTGAACATTTTTTTGCGTTGCCTTTCTTTGGGATTGGAATGAAAATGGACTTTTCCTTTCCTGTGGCCACTGCTGAGTTTTCCAAATGTGCTGGCATATTGAGTGCAGCACTTTCACAGCATCATCTTTTAGGATTTGAAATAACTCAAGTGGAATTCCATCACCGCCACTAGCTTTGTTCATAGTGATGATTCCTAAGGCCCACTTGATTTCACATTCCAGGATGTCTGGCTCTAGGTGAGTGATCACATCATCATGATCATCTGGGTCATGAAGATCTTTATTGTACAGTTCTTCTGTGTATTCCTGCCACCTCTTCTTAATATCTTCTGATTCTGTTAGGTCCATACCATTTCTGTCCTTTTTTGTGCCCGTCTTTGCATGACATGTTCCCTTGGTATCTCTAATTTTCTTGAAGAGATCTCTAGTCTTTCCCATTCCATTGTTTTTCTCTCTTTCTTTGCATTGATCACGGAGGAAGGCTTTCTTATCTCTCCTTGCTATTCTTTGGAATTCTTCATTCAAATGGGTATATCTTGCCTTTTCTCCTTTGCCTTTAGCTTCTCTTCTTTTCTCAGCTATTTGTAAGGCCTCCTCAGACAGCCATTTTGCCTTTTTTGCATTTCTTTCTCTTTGGGATGGTCTCGGTCACTGCCTCCTGTACAATGTCAAAAACCTCTGTCCATAGCTTTTCAGGCACTCTGTCTATCAGACCTAGCCCTTTGAATCTATTTATTATTTCCATTGTTTAATCATGAAGCTTTTGACTTAAGTCATACCCAAATGGTCTAGTGGTTTTCCCTACTTTCTTCAACTTAATCTGAATTTTGCAGTAAGGAGTTCATGATCTGAGCCACAGTTTGTTCCCTGTCTTGTTTTTGCTACATAGTCAGCTCCTGGTCTTGTTTTCAGAGGTCTCTTCATTACCTCCACCATATTTTGGCCTCAGGTCAAACAAAAGGGAGGGAACAAAAGGTGTGGAACACAGCCATACCCATCAACAGAAAATTGGGTTGAAGATTTACTGAGCATGGTGCCAATCAGAACAAGACCCAGTTTCCCCCACAGTCAGTCTCTCCCATCATGAAGCTTCCATAAGCCTCTTATCCTTATCTGTCAGAGGACAGAGAGAAAGAAAACCACAATCACAGAAAACTAATCAAACTTATCACATGGACCACAGCCTAGTCTAATTCAATGAAACTATGAGCCATGTCATGTAGGGCCACCGAAGATTGATGGGTCATCGTGGAGAGTTCTGACAAAACATGGTCCACTGGAGAAAGGAATGGCAAACCACTTCAGTATTCCTGCCTTAGGAACCCCATGAACAGTATGAAAAGGCAAAAAGATAGGACACTGAAAGATGAAATCCCCAGGTTAGTAGGTGCCCAATATGCTGGAGCAGAGTGGAGAAATAACTCCAGAAAGAAAGAAGAGATGGAGCCAACATGAAAACAACACCCAGTTGTGGATGTGACTGGTGATAGAAATAAAATCCAATGCTGTAAACAACAATATTGCATAGCAACCTGGAATGTTAGGTCCGTGAATCAAGTAAATTGGAAATGGTCAAACAGAAGATGGCAAGAGTGAACATCGACATTTTAGGAATCAGTGAACTAAAATGGAAGTGAATGAGTGAATTTAATTCAGGTGACCATTATATCTACTACTGTGGGCAAGAATCCCTTAGAAGAAATGGAGTAGCCCTCATAGTCAACAAGAGTCTGAAGTTTTTGAGGGCAATCTCAAAAATGCCAGAATGATCTCTGTTCATTTCCAATGCAAACCATTTAATATCACAGTAATCCAAGTCTATGCCCCAACCAGTAATGATGAAGAATCTGAAGTTGAATGGATCTATGAAGACCTACAAGACCTTCTAGAAATAACACCCCCAAAAGATGTCTTTTCATTATAGGGGATAATTAGTTTATATTTTCTTAAAAGAATAAAAGATCCCATGAGATATTTCCTAAGAATAAAATCACATTCTTCATTCAAAAGAAATCTAATCATTAATAAAAATTAATATTATTTTCAGGAGCTGAGGATCTTTCACTTCATATTTTTTGGGACCCCATGGTACTAAACAGTCTAAGGACAGTCTATGGATTCTTAGTAACTGGGTGCAAATCCCAGCTCTCTTACTAGCTGTATGACTGTGAGCAAGTTAAGATTCTTGTGAGGAGGGGTGGGGGTAAACTGTTTTCATACTTAAGAAAAATCACTGAGTAACTATAACATAAAAATAACTATAAAATATATTTACTTATTATTTTATATATCTCTGTGTAATCTTATAATTCCAAACCCAGCATTCCTCTTCTTCCACTCCATTCTCCTGTGGAATATTTTTTCTTTTCTAATTTTTCCATCTATTGTTGTGTCCTGGGAACTTAATGTTGTGCAATAAAAATTCTCCCTACTCTTGAAAAAATTTTTCAGTGGAGCCATCATTGTTCACGGCTGTTTTTGGTGTTGGTGGATCATTTTTGAGGACCTTATGAGTTTCACATCTGTGTCAGTGAGGCACAGTACAGCTCACAGGGACACAGTGGTCTGAGATCAGCAGAGCCAAAAGAACAAAAATGAGTAGGAATCAACAGGTGTCATTCTGAGCTTAGGACTTACCAACTCCATGCCCTGCTCAAAGGCTATGAGGCACAAGCTGACATCTGGGTTGCACGCAGATTTAGTGAAAATATTAGCTATGGCTTCATTTAAGTCATGCTTCTTATATCTTGAATCCTTTCCCTCAATAAACATACATCATTATATTGAAGGTCTAACCCCCAGTATTCGTGAATGTGACCCTATCTAGAAATAGAATCTTTGCTAGTATCAAGTTAAGATGAAGTCACTTCAGTCATGTCTGACCCTTTGTGACCCTATGGACTGTATGCCACCAGGCTTCTCTGTCCCTGGGATTCTCCAGGCAAGCATACTGGAGTGGGTTACCTTGCCTTCCTCCAGGGGATCTTCCCAAACCAAGGGTCAAACCCCACATCTCTTGTCTCCTACACTGGCAGGCAGGTTCTTTATCACTAGCGCCACCTGGGAAGCCCACAAGACTTAACACACATGCACTTGCAAATGTGACCTTGTTTGTAAATAGTCTTTGCTAGGATCAAGTTAAGATGAGGTCTTTCAGGTGGACACTAATCCAACAAAACTGATGTCAGTATAAAAAGAGAACATTTGAGCACAGAGACATACATGGGGAGGGAAAGTGATGTGGAAAACACTTGTGTCCTGGAGACACAAGTCCAGGAATCCCTGAGTCTACCAGAGAGACTAGAAGCAGATCCTCCCTTAGAGTCCTCAGAGGTGAAGAAGCTTTTTAATGCATTAGTTTAAGTCACCCAGTGTGTGGGTTATGGGAGATTCAGAAAACTATAAATCAATGTTTTGATACATATGAAAACAATACCTAAGAGAATATAGGACCCACTGGGACTCAATTACAGCTGATAATCATGCAAATTATCCCTTTTTGTATATAGTTGTTAAATTTCTTGTCCAGTAATCTCATTGCAATATTCTTTGTATCCATATTTTTAAAAAATAGCTAACTTTTATCACTGGGCTTTCTTGGTGGCTCAGATGGTAAAGAAGCTGCCTGCAATGCAGGAAACCCAAGTTCCATCCCAGTCTGGGTTGGGAAGATCTCCTGGAGAAGGGAAGGGCAGCCCACTCCAGTATTCTTGCTTGGAGAATTCCATGGACAGAGGGGGCTGGTGGGCTACAGCCCACAGGGTAGCAAAGAGTTGGACACAACTTTGTTGAGTGAGTAACACTGGTACTTTTCAGTTTCTACTTTTATCAAATGCTTATTCACCAAAGATACTTATATATGTGGGCCAGTCATTTAATCCACACAACTGCATGAGCCAGTAATTATTACTAGTCCCATTTTACAGAAGAGAAAACAAAGAGATAAGAATATTAAGCAATTTTCCTAAGGTTGCAGAACTAGCAAGTAGAGCAACTGGGGTTGTACCCGGGCAGACAGATATCAGAGTGTGTAAACTTGCACAGTACAGGATGCTGTTTTAGCAGGACACGAATCAGCTCCTCCATTGCATTTCTTTTAATTTTAATTCTAATGGTCTTTCAACAGAAGATGATGGGATGTTAAGATTGCCGTTTTAAAACAAAACTATGTTGGCTGCTAGTGATCAAAATTTTCTTCCTTCCTTTATCTTCTTTCCTTCTCTTTCATTTTATTCTCTTCCTTCCTTGCCTCCTTCCTTTCCCCCCTCCTCTTTAAATGCTCAATGTAAACAAAAAATGAATGATTATTTACACAATAAAAAATTTAGTCATATAGCAATACCATAATTTGATGTGTTCATTTTACTTATCAAATAATCTTGGCCAGAAAAAAGTATTAGATGCTAAATTTATAATTATGAACAGATTTCATACTTAAAGATATTACAGTTTAGTTATAGTATAATTTGCTAACTCTAAGGAGAGCTGGGAAGCACAATGGAGCACCTCACAGAAGTTTGCCTGGATAAATGCTTCCTAGTCTTACTATTAAGCACACAAATACACTCATGTCCTTTAAATCTTGTCTTGTATCATTTGATTTTAAGATAATAGTACACACAGTGTATTGAGTGTGAAGCTCTTCAATTTACCTTGGACAGTGTGTTTTATCTGTCTTCTTTTACATAGTGAATACTGCTAGTTTTCCTATTCAATATTCATCCTGTATTTTTCCCAGTAGAAGCCTGACTGTGTTCAGGATGACAGTGGTCCAGCCATAAACCGTAACTTCCCAGACTCTTTTTCATCCAGAAATGGATTTACGGTATAGTTTTGACCTGCTAGGAATGTCAGGTATGTTTATTCACTCATTCACTCATGTATTTTAATGTAGGTGCTACCTTTCCCTTCTTCAATGTTTCTTCTCCTTCCTGTCCAAAATAAGAACATGAGGTTGAAACTGGAACAACCATGTTGAGACTATGAGTGAGAAATGCGAGTGATCAAAACCATATGCTGTGTGGTGGTGGTTAAAGATGCAGCTTGATCAGGCCTTTGGCCTTGTTTTGGGAGGGAAGGGAAAAAAGTCTCATAGGATTTGGGAGGGAAGGGAAAAAGGTCTCATAGGATTAGGCCGCTGAAGTTATATTTCTGTTTCCTACAGCCTTATCCAGTTATTCAACTGGTAAATGATAGGAAATCAACTCTAGCCCCAGAGAAAAGACCCACAGGAACATGTCAGGATCCTCTGATGAAATGGCTGGATTTTAAACTGAGCAGCTGGGAACAAAACCACTAACATACAAAGTCTGCTCAGTCACACAGGTGATGCAATCAGCAGGCTATTATCTCACTCTGGAATATTCACAGCAGACCAGGATGGCAAGGCAGGGGCCAATCAAGCGATAAAAGGGACTCAGAAGAAACATTCAGGACAGGGAGGAAAATAAAAATAAATTTTTAAAATACATTTGATAGTGTCGGATAAAATTTTTTTAATGGTCACAAAAATGGAACAAGCAGACATTGTAAAAGAGGCGATAATTAGAATAATAATGAACTCTGGGAAATTTTTAAAAAGGATTAGCATACATAAAAAGAAATATTAAAAAACAGAGTGATAAATTTGAGAGATTCTTTCATAGAGATATGGGGGAAAGGTACTAGAAAATAAGAAAGAAACACTTTAAAAATTACAAAGTTAATTCAGAAGACCCAATATCTGACTAATAAAAGTTGCAAAAAGACAAAAAGAGAATCACTGGTGGATAAATACATTTCAAACCAATAGAATGAAAAGATTCTCCAGGACTGACATCTTAGATTTTCAGATTGCAAATGCCTACAGAAGGCACAAAACAGCAAGAGGCAATAAAGCCACACAGAGACACATGATTTGTAATTTCAAGACACTGGGGATAAAGATGACATGTTAACAACATCCAGAAAGGGAAAAAGATGTTATGAGGAGGGAAGTGGGAGGGGGGTTCATGTTTGGGAACTCATGTAAGAATTAAAGATTTTAAAATTAAAAAAATAAATAAAAAAAAAGAAACTATTTAGATTAAAGAATGACAGTGGGCTTTTAAATAGGATGCTGGAAACGTGAAAAAGTAAAACTCTTAAAAATCCTGAGGAAAGTTTCTCTTCAATCTACAATTCCAACAAAATTGTAGGTCACATGGATAGCAAAGCTTATTAGAAAAATTAAGGATGAAAAATCTTCAAAAAATACTTCCTTCTGACCTAGGAAGGGATGGAAGGCACACTCATCTAACTGGAGGAAGTAAGTGAGTGCTCAGCCACTTCAGTTGTGTCTGACTTTTTGTGACCCTATGGACTATAGCCCACCAGGCTCCTCTGTCCATGGGGATTCTCCAGGCAAGAATACTGGAGTGGGTTGTCATTCCCTTCTCCAGGGAATCTTCCTGATCCAGGGATCGAACCTGCATGTCTTATGTCTCCTGCATCAGCAGACAGGTTCTTTACCACCAGGATGCAACCCTAGAGAAAGCAAAGGAAATTCTAAGTGAGTCTCCAGAGGAGGCTTATGCAGCAAATCTAGAGAACAAGAGCTGCAAACTGGAGCAAGAGGAGAGGATCAAGGAGGGATTTCCCAAGGGGGAAAAATGGATTTAGGGGATCTTTGAACATGTCGAACGGTACTGAGAAAAGAATTACAGTTTGAGACTGAGATTAGGAAATCACTCCTGCATAGAATGTTTAGTAAACTAAAAAGAAAGAAGACATTATTAACTCCAGGGAAAATGAGAAAGTAAAGCAATTGCTTACTGTTATCTTGAAGAGCTTTGAACAGTATTACAAGGCAAGCCTTTCAATATGGAGTGATGACTCCGAGAGAATGGAGGGGACTCGCGTGTAGAAAAAGGGATGTTATAAGAAATGGTCATCCTCATTTTCTAAACAAGGAACACTCTAGGTAAATGTCTAAAATTGAAAACTCAAGAAATGTAAGAACAAATTTATTATAAAAGTTTTTAGTAGAAGAAACCATTCAAGGGTTCAAAGGGGTTGCAGCCAGGGAGAAGAATTCAGAAGTAAAGTGTCTCAAGTGGGTGGTTTTCGGCTTTTCATCTTGTGTTTTTCTATTATGAGAGAGGGTCATAACTTTAAGGTACACTTTTAAGATATTTTAGTTCATTTACCACTTTGATGAAAGTGAATATGAAACTATTTGACTTTAAATTCACCTTTTGAAAACTGAAAACTTGACATGGTCTATTGTTTTACCATGGAGAATTTTTTAAAAAAATGTGATACATATTAACTACTAGGCTTCCCTTGTGGCTCAGCTGGTAAAGAATCTGCCTGCAATGCAGGAGACCTGGGTTTGATTCCTGGATTGGGAGGATCCTCTGGAGAAGGGAATGGCTACCCACACTAGTATTCTGGTCTGGAGAATCTCATGAACAAAGGAGTCTGTCAGGCTACAGTTGATGTGGTCACAGAGTCAGACACGAGTAAGCAATGAAGCATACCCATATTAATTACTATTTCTAGTTTTTCACCACTATGGATATGTGCAGAACACAGTTTCTACACCTTTACCAAGTTACTACCCTTCTAGTATTTTAAGTTAGGTCTTTATTATAATCTTGGTGCTGCATATAATCTTGGACTTGCATTTATCTACTCATTCAGTCAGTTGCTCTTGAAATATTTATTCAGCCAGCACAAGTCTAAGCATCGGGGATACAGCAGTGAACATAATAAACACAGCTCTGCTGACGCCAAGCTTTTGTTCTGAATGTGTTAGGATTGTGTGACCTTAGCCAAGTCACAAAATTTGTTTGTGCTCTAGGTTCCTCCTTGGAAAAATGAGCAGTATGTTACCTGTCCATTCTTTCAAAAGTGAATTTTGAGGACATGTTTACATTAAAATTTTT
The DNA here is from genome assembly GCF_001704415.2 of Capra hircus. Lineage (NCBI taxonomy): Eukaryota > Metazoa > Chordata > Mammalia > Artiodactyla > Bovidae > Capra > Capra hircus. The sequence goes on from NC_030813.1 coordinate 41,260,927, forward strand.
CTGTGCTAAAGAAATTGTCTCTAAAAGTACCATTTTAATATTCAAAGAGTTAATTTCACAATGATTTCTAGCACCAACAAACTGAAACTTTAGGGATAAGGCCATCGATAGCACAGAATGACTACCACATTTGTCTTTAGTACAAACAGGCAGATTGCTGAATTCTGCATCCAGTCACTTGGTTTTGTCTAAATATTGCAGGTTTCCGACAGTGTTATTAGCAGAACATGCAGTCCATATCCATTCCACTCTTTTTCTCTGCCTATATTAAAATCTAATGAAATTATTCAAAATAAAAATGTTCCCAACTGCATATGATACAAAGTATGATTCTGCTGAACACAGCAACTACATAATGTACCCCATTCCCTACCCATCAGCTTGAATATTGAGACTCCTTTGTAAATATGCAGAGACAAGCCTTTTTATATTTATTGGTCAGTCAAGAGCTTTGAAAGTGTGGAGGTATAGGCATATAGGAATATAGTATCATTCATTTATTAAACAGTACATTGAAAATAGAAACATACCAGGCATGTTGCAAAATATAAACCCAGCACCTGTGATCTCTACCGCCTAGTTTATGCCACCGTCACTTCTCCCATCTTAGGAACTGAAAAATCCTCCAAACTGGTTTTCCTTACTACTGCTTTGTCCCCTATCTCCATGAAGACATCATCTAGAGTGATTCAGTATAAGCCACATCATACCATCTGCCCAAACCTTTATCATCTTCAAAAGGCCAAATTCCCTACAATAAACTACAAAAGGTATTCACTGAATAAAAGGATCAATCAATCAATCATCAGTTAGACTTAGGTCACACAGATGACTCAATCTTTGCCCTCACTGATTTGTGAGGTGTTAAAATTGACATAAAAAGCAATCAGGGCATTGTAAACCAGTCTATTCCTGGGATCTAGGACAAATGGCATGAACAAGGACTTTGGGGGAAGTTAGGAGGAGGATTTCCTTTTGGCCATAGTGGTTTGGATTCCTTGTACAGCAAACACTTAAACATGAATTAAAGACAAGGATGCCCTGGTAATTATGTTGTTGTCTAGTTAAACACAAGACTGAAAATACATCTATAATTCTCAAGTCATACCTATCATCTCCTTGACTCTGTAAGATCCAATTTACATTTTCTGGAATATCCTAAACTATCACTCTAATCACAAACCAGTTACTTATGCTGATGTAGTAGGAGTCCCCGGATGTAGACAGATATAAAGGAGACACACTTGGCACTGAATTAATATACTGACTTGAGGTATCAAATTTAGAACAGTGACAGGCCTGTCTCAAAAGTGGTAGACACACTTGCGCTCGAACAAACTCTCGCCTGACATCCAGTAAACTGCAGCTTGGTTAAATGGTGATATCTTTGCACACGTATGTGCTTCCCAGGTGGTGCAAGTGGTAAGGAACCTGCCTGCCAATGCAGGAAAAGTAACAGATGTGTATTTGACCCCTTGCACATACGTGGTATAAATCCAACGGATACTGTCCATAGCGTTTAGACCCTGAATTCAATTATGATTCAAAAAGGAGAGATCAAATTATACTTATCTTCAGGAGTGCATTGAATCTATTTTTATTACATTCTAATTACTTGAAAATTGGTAGTCTGTGTACATATGGCAACATCCCATTGATCTGAATATTGGATTAAGTGAAACACCCTGGCATTGCCAACTAACTGAGTTAATTACATCTAATGAGACAGAGATGTGGAGACAGCTATGGGTCCTTCACCACAGGCTGCAATCTTTCCGTAGATTCTTTGGCAAAGAAAGAAGAAAAACAAATGTTATAAAAGAGTGGTTTTCAAGTCATGCCTGTCCCTCTCACCAGCAAACCCTCAGTTCTACACCACTGCATATTATTTATTTAGCTTACTTCTAAATTAGACTGGTTGATTCCCAGGTAACAGAATATGATCATCACAAAGACATGAAACAATTAAAAATGTTTTAAATATCAGAGGAGTTCTCATGAAGAAAAGATAGTCTCAGGATAGGTAGAGGTTAGAACTGTGTTTCCCAAGTTTCAGTTATTCACAATCATCTTTAATATCTCTACCAATATCCATATTTCACTTACACTATTGTTATTTTTCTTAAAGTGATTCACTTAAATATATATTTTAAAGGAAGTATTACATCACTGCTGCTGCTGCTAAGTCACTTCAGTCGTGTCCGACTCTGTGCAACCCCATAGACAGCAGCCCACCAGGCTCTCCCTTCCCTGGGATTCTCCAGACAAGAACACTGGAGTGGGTTCCATTTCCTTCTCCAGTGCATGAAAGTGAAAAGTGAAAGTGAAGTCACTCAATCATGTCTGACTCCCAGTGACCCTGTGGGCTGCAGCCTACCAGGCTCCTCCATCCCTGGGATTCTCCAGGCAAGAGTACTGGAGTGGGGTATCATTGCTACCAGATTGCAAATACATATCAGTTGCCATAACGAGGCAATATTACAAATTTATATATGATGTAACAACATATTTTCAAGTTTTAGGTCTGAGCTCAGAACTTTCATTTCTTGAAAGAAGATACAAACAATTGTTGTTTTGAAGACCTGTACCAAAGGGAGACTGTCTCATTTCTATAATCAAAGGATTGAGCAAGGATGAGGAAGTGTATTAATACAATGTTCATGTATTGTCCATATATCACCTAAAAGCATCTTGCATCATCATGATACTTTCCTTAAACTTCGGAAAGTATGATCTAGGGAATTATTTTCCACAACTCACTGACCATATATTGGGATGACACAGAGACAGGCACAAGTACCCACACAACTGAAACAAAATTTTATGAAACAATAGTTACCTTAACCACATCAGGACCTTTTTTCTACTTCATTGTAAATGCTGATAAGACCCCACAAAAATTATTTCTCAGTCAATAATGGCATATGACCATTAGTGTATAAAACACTGTCTTGGAGGAATAGGATAGAGTGGTGTTATCCTCATTTTAGCAGCTGAAGTACTAAAACAATGCAATTTGCCTTAACAGAAGTATGAATTACAGGTTGGAGACTAATCAAAGAGCTACAGTAATTTCAGAAATGTCTCTATTATCTTTTCTATAAAGTAGTTTTTAAATAATTCCTATCCTGTAGCCTTCAAGGCAGAACCTTGTATGCATCTGTTTTATATGCATTAACAAAAGTATATTCGCAGAAAATTACAAAGTATTAATGAGGTTAATTACTAAAAACAGAATCTGAGCTTAATTGTGTGTGTGTGTGTGTGTGTGTGTGTGAAATGCCAGGTTAAATGAAATTTAGATGTTTTTAAATATATTTTAAAAATTGATGTTTTTGCTACAGAGCTTCTCAGAACCATTAAAATGCTAATAAACACTTCCCAGAGGGGCATATGTTAGACAGTGTTTTGCAAAATGTTTTGAGCGTGAAATATTTCCTGGGCAGGATCTATTGGAAGATACACTTTCTCTCGATGCTTGTTGGTAAGTTGTGCTGCTGCTTTCACTGCTTTTCATACTCCTCCACGCCTCCGTGATGCTCTTTGCTTCTACTAAATGAGTACTCACTCCCTGGTGACCACAACACAAATTTTCATCTCTATTCCTTACCCATAGCATTTCCTTCACTGCTTGCTCATATCCAGCTGTTAAAATGCATTTATCCTCCAGACAGACTTGCACAAAAAGTAGACAAAAAGTAGAAACAATCTAAATGCTCATCAACAAGAGAGTGGTTAAACAAAATGCACTATATCCCCACAGCGGAATACTATCCAACGATAAAAAAGAATGAATTACTGATATATGCTATATCAATAAATCTCAAACATTAAAACAAAGCCAGGTACAAAAAGCCACATATTCTATGAACGCATTTCTATGAAATTATCACCAAAGGAAAACCTATAAAGACAGAAGTAGATTCGTGGTTGCCTGGCGCTATGGATGGAACACAGATTAACGGTAAATGGGCAGGAGGGTCCTGTTGGGATGATGGAAATGCTCTAAATGGGTACAACAGTTCCACAACATGGTGAATATACTAAATTCTGTTGATTTGTATATGTGAATTGGGTAAATTTTGCACGATATAAATTATCCCTCAATCAAATTATTACAAATTTAGTTGTTCGGCCAGCCACCCAGCCAATAATCCATTTGCTTCCCCGACCTCTTCCTTTAAGTGTCTTTCTCTTCTGCCTCAATCTGAACGTGGCCTGTCCTTGTTTTGAAAGAACATATCATTTTGTTTTTAAATATGTTGGACTCTTGGCATTTGTCCTTGAACCTGTCCTTGTACTAATTTGAATACTTGTCTAATATCCTTATTAGACTGAAAGTTCTTGCGGACACTAACCACTTGTGACCATGTAGGATACCTATTGTTGAATCTAAGTACATGAAGCAATTTTACATAAGGAAGGTTAACCATAAAACGAACACACGGGGACATGCCCAGTAGCGGCTATTATTAAATTGGCTGCTTTGAAATTTGAAATGTACCTTTATTACTTAACTTTATATACTAGTTTAATATCGCAACACAACAGCTACTAATTCAAGGAATAATAGCAGCAGCAAAGCCAGCAACATCAGGAGCAACTACCTTCAGTAAACAGTTACATTGGGTTGGTGATGGTGCTAGGTGCTTATCATTCTGTGGCTATTACTCCAGAGCAAGAAATGAGGCATAATGAAGATAAGCCACTTTCTTAGGTCTTGTGCCCTGGAGGCAGAGCCTGAGGCAGATATCCCCTATAAATGGCTTATTTATGGAGGGAGTGCCTTCAAGAGAAACTAGAAATGAGATGTTGAAAACAAGAAAGGAAAGAGGAAGGAGCTAGGGTATCTCTGGGGAAATACCTGCTATAGTCTAATCCAGGGGGAGCTCAAGGGGATAAACAGGAGAGCAGAGCCTATCCTGTCTTGAGGATAAGGGGTATTTACTGACAGTAGGTAAATACACCTACTGTGTGTGTGTGTGTGTGTGTGTGTGTGTGTGCATGTGTAATTCCCAGGCACCTTGGGTGCCCCCAGAGAATGTCACAGGTGTGAGCCCTCAGTGAGTGCTCACAGCTGGGGGAGGGACATGCCCACTAGGAAAAGGGGTTCCAAGAGACCTGAGCAGACACCAACAGCATTTGCTATAGCTCTTGGCCCAAATCACACCCCTAGTAAAGAGAATACCTCAGCTTAAAACCCTCAAATTCATTCTGACTTATTTCACTCTTTATGACAGGTTCTAGGTCCATCCATGTCTTTACAAATAACCCAGTTTCATTCCTTTTTATGGCTGTGAAATATTCTGCTATGCATGTGTATCCATATTCTTTATCCATTCATCTATCAGTGTACATTTAGGTTGCTTTCATGTCTTGGCTATTGTAAATAGTGCTGCAACGAACAGTGAGGTGCATGAGCCTTTTTAAATTATGGTTTTCTCTGGATATATGCCCAGTAGTAGGATTCCTGGGTCATATGGTAGTTCTATTTTTAGATTTTTGAAGGAACCTCTCTACTGTTCTCCAGAGTGGCTGTATCAATTTAGAAAAATGGTACAGATGAACCTATTTGCAGGGCAGGAATAGAGATGCAGATGGAAGAGAGGGAATAGACAATTAGATATCAGCGAGGTAGAGGGTGATGGGATGAACTGAGAGATTGGGATTTACATATACACACTGCTGCTGCTGCTGCTAAGTCGCTTCAGCCGTGTCCAACTCTGTGCGACCCCAGAGATGGCAGCCCACCAGGCTCCCCCGTCCCTGGGATTCTCCAGGCAAGAACACTGGAGTGGGTTGCCATTTCCTTCTCCAATGGATGAAAGTGAAAAGTGAAAGTGGAGTTGCTCAGTTATGTCCGACTCCGAGCGACCCCATGAACTGCAGCCCACCAGGCTCCTCCATCCATGGGATTTTCCAGGCAAGAGTACTGGAGTGGGGTGCCATTGCCTTCTCCGCATATACACACTACCATGTATAAAATAGATAACTAGTGGGAACCTACTGTATAGCGCAGGGGGTTCAGCTTGGTGCTATATGATGACCTAGATGGATAGGATGGGGGTCGGAGCATGGGAGGGAGGTTCAAGAAGGAGGGGATATATGTACACATATAGCTGATTCCCTTTGTTGTTAGCAAAAGCTAACACAAACTTGTAAAGCAACTATAACCCCTCAAAATCCCTCCCCACCCCAACAAATCCAACTATTCTGATTTCTGTATCAGTGCTTTTCACTCTCCACATTTTTTCTTCAGTATCACATTGTGTTATGTTTTGCCCTTAAAGCATGCACACACACACAAATGCACAAATGCCTCCGTTATGGTCCAGGTTGATCCATTAGCATCTATTTTTAAATTAAGTATTAATTCAAACTAGGATAACAAAGTCAAGCCTATTTGACACCCTTCTTTAATCTTGCTTTTAATGAATAGATAAAAATAATTTTTAATTACATGCATTATTTAAATAGCATCTGAGGAACTTGGAGGTTGCATGAAAAGTTGACTTCTTCCAGCATTTTAAATATTCTCCATGCCAAATCTTTGTTAGACTAACACATTTACATTTTATATGAATAAAAATTTGCCTAGAACCTCAGTTCAGACAGTGCTCCATTCACTACATGTTCCAAATGACTCAGTTTGAATTTTGGAGAATTACCATGCGTCTTCAATTTTCCTTTTATCAGAGATAAAATCATACAGGCGAGTGGAATTTGATGTTAGAAATTACAACCTAAAAATCAAACAAACAAACCAAAGCATAACATGATGCCTGCCATCTAGCACTGCACAAAAGAGCTGGCTTCGTTCCAATGATGGCGTGACTTATGGCAGTAATACAAAGTGCTGTTTATAGGGAATGACAAACTCTAAATGAAAATTGCTTGTCTGAGCCCCACAAGCCTATGCTCATCCATTTCTCTCCTTCCCCTCAATTCAGCATCCCTTCCATTTAAACACAGATACACAGGGGATTTCTATATCCTCCACTCATCCTGCATCCCTCTCCTTTCCTCATATCTCTTGCATCCCTCTCTTTTCCTCATATCTCTCCTATGTTACCTATACTTAAAGCCAGTTTCAGAGCTCTCAACTTTGGAATAAGTAGCAGAGAGGTCAGGACATTTGGAGTAAGTAGAATGTTTGATTGGATGACACTGTGTGTGAGTATTTCATATAGAAGAAAATGCTATGGTAGAGGGCTGCCTATGATAAGGCCACCATGTCCTGGGACAATGACACAATAATTGATTGAGCAGGTGAAAATTAACATGGCTTGGGCATGTTATGTGATAAATGGTATCCCAAACTGGCTACATTTTAAGCCTCGGGAGTGACAAAATAGGGAGATAAGGTGTATTGCTTTGGGGTTCAGGAAGTATGAGTCAGAGACCAAGACCCTGGAAGTATTTTCTCTGCAAAGGGAATCACATAGAGTGAGGCATCTCATATCTTATTTTAACCCATACCCAGAAACATTTCTCCTCAATGAGCAATTTGCAAAACACTTCCCTAGGGATTTCTGATGTCTGTCAGAAACATCTCGGTACATTTCTTTCTGCTCCTTGGAGAGAAAGGAAGGGAGGTAATATTTGTGACACATGTTATGCCCTTCATCTGTTATTTAGTTTCCACAAAGAATTTTGAGGAGAAAATGTTACTCTTCTTTGCTGACAAGAAAACTGACAAAGAAGCTAAAAAGAAAGCAAAAAGAAATGAAAAATAATAACACAGATTCACTAAAAGAAAGAGCTTGTATTTCAATCCCAACATTTTTGAGGCAGATGTTCACACTCTTTCTACTCTTTCATGCTGCCCAGAGCTTATTACATTTCCTAAATGTGTCCTGTTGGATGTTAATAGGAGTAAGCGTCACTTAAGGCACTGTAAAAGCAGGCCAGTTTGCTTACAAGGCTTGTCAACACTTCTAATATATCCAAGTATGTTCTGAATCTCCAAACTGACCAACAGCGGTGTCTCCAAAATTCCATGGTCATTGAGGCCTTTTCTTACCTGACCTTTGACTCTACTGAAAACAGTTCCTTGGTGGCTCAGACATTAACAAATCTGCCTGCGATGGAGGGGACCCGGTTTCAACCCCTGGGTCAGGAAGATCCCCTGGAGAAGGGAATGGACACCTACTCTACTCTACTGTTCTTATTCTCACCTACTCTAGTGTTCTTGCCTGGAGAATCCCATGGACAGAGGAGCCTGGTGGGCTCCATGGGGCCACACAGAGGGGACATGACTGAGCGACTAGCACACTTGGTTGTAAATTTCTCAGCACTTCTAATATGTCCAGATATGTTCTGAGCCTCCAAAGGGACCTACAGCACAGGGTTTCCAAAATCCCATGATCAGACAGGCCTTTTCTTGCCTGACTTTTAACTCTACTGAAAAAACTTTAGAAACTAGTGTTACTCTGTTACTGCTGTTACTCTGGTACTTCTGTTATTCTGGTATTACTGTTACTCTGGTAGTACTCTACAACAGGAGACAGGAGAGAAGAGCAAGCTAAGGGGCTAAAGTCTTTTTTTTTAATTTCTTAGACTTCTGCATTGCCTGAAATTTTGAGCTTGCATTAATTTGGGAAAGAAAAAAAAAAAACAAAGTTTTTTTCACATTCATTTTACATTCATTTATATGAATTAAAATAATACTATTATAATAATACTGATAATATTATGTATGCTCCCATTAGAAAGGATTCATAAATACATGAAAATAAATGTGGTCTAATCAAAGTACCATAACTATTCTAATCATTATGTAAAAGCAAAAACTATACTCTATTAATTTAATGTCTGATGAATGTTTCAGCTGGCCCTCCACATCCTTGGGTTCAGCATACATGGATTCAACAAACTGCTGATGGAAAGTGGTTGAAACCTCAGATGCAGAACCTAAGGGTAAACTGGACTAGTGTCATTTTATATAACGGCTTTGAGTATCCTCAGATTTTGCCATTCAAGAGGGTCCTAGAACAAATTCCCAGAGGTTACCAAGAGAAGACTGTATAATAGTAAGTCAATAATAAACAGTTATGTAAGGCCAGCTATCGTTCTAAGTGCCTTATGCTAATTCATTTAATCATCATAACAATCCCTTGACATAAATATTATTATCTCCACATGATAGATGAGGAACACAGAATGCAGAAAATTTAATTTACTTCTCAAATGACCTACTAGTGCCCAAGAAGTGTGTGGCAGAATCTGATACCAAATGTGTTTTATTAATTCCGTACTGCTTCTTGATCAGTCGCCAAGTTGTGTCCATGACCCCAGGGACTGCAACATTCCAGGCTTCTCTGCCTTTCACCCTCTCTCAGAGTTTGCCCAAGTTCATATCCATACTTATAACCCTCACTTAACGTATTTTGCAAAGGAGTCTATATGCCGTAAGAGGGTTTCTACGGCTTATGAAAAGACTAATAAGGGCTCCTACCATTTTGAGTGCATGCTCAGTTACTCAGTCATGTCCGACTCTTTGAGAGCCCATGTGACCCCATGGACTGTAACCCGCCAAGCTCCTCTGTCTATGGGATTTCCCAAGCAAGAATACTGGAGTAGGTTGCCATTTCCTCCTCCAGGGGATCTTCCCAACCCAAGGATCAAACGCGCATCTCCTGTGTCTTGTGCATTGGCAGGCAGATTCTTTCCCATTGAGCAACCTGGGAAGCCTCCTACCATTTGACTTCCTCTCTTTAACTTTTCACCCCCACCTACTCCTCCTTTTGAGTTTTGGGGAAATACAATATGTAGGTAATATCAAAAATATTTTAGAATTTAAAAAAAACTATAAAATTTGATTTAGCAAAGTAAAAGTAGTAATATTTTACAGTTATTTGACTCCCTTATTCATAGCCACTTGCTGAGTTCATATTAAGTACTGCTGCAGGGGATATAAGCATGAGTTACAAACTCTTTCTCTCTGAAGTGCTGCTTGGCTTTACTGAGGAGGAAAGATGTTTAACTACCAGAAGCTGGGCTTGTTCCTCCAGTGGCAGGGTTAGTGTTGATTGATACACAGCCTCTCCTCATGAGGTCTTCCTTATTACCAGGGGCACATGAACCACAGTATGATGACCAGTCCAGGGGAACTGCAAACTCAACACAGGCTCACAGCACAGCTTTCCCTCAAGGTACTAACCATCCAATGCAAAGTGTGAGAGGCTTGAGCTAAAACAGAAGCCACTATCACTATTACCAAAAAAAAAAAAAAAAATTAACAGAAAGAGAAAATGGACAAACTCCCTAGACTAGGCTGAAAAAAAAATCAATAACTATTGAAAATAAGAAAGAAAAAAGGAAATAAGAAGAGATGCTTATACAGTGCTTACCTTGGGCCAGGCACTGCAAGTGCTTTACATATTTTGGCTCATTTATCCTCAAAGTTCTATGATATCAACACCATTATTACCTCCTTTTTACTGATGAGGACACTGGAGCAAAAAAATTGATAAGACGTGTGTGCACAAGAACCCAAAGCAGGTAAGACCCAAGCTAGGGTTTAAACTCAAGTTGTCAGACTCCAGAGTACAAGTTCTTAATACCACCTGACCAACTATGATACAATGTGTAACAAGTACTGATCGGATGACCCCACTTGTTGACTACTGCCCCTAATGTTGTCACAAGAATGCTAAGGGTTCAGTATTATCCCCACTTGCCAGAGAAGGAAAAGTAACATCAGATAACTTGCTAGTGACTGAGTCTAGACAAAAACATAAGAGTATTTGAAACCAATGCAGTGTTCTTTCCATGATACTACTGTTTCAGGGGAGTTGTTTTGGGACTTAAGTTCTTCCAAAGTGCAAATCATGTATCACTTACATTGTATCCCCAGATCATAGCCTAGAATGTAATGTAGAGTTTTATCCTACCCCAAATTGCATTGATTTGAAAGTTAACCTATTGCTCTTCACGTTCATCATTTAAGAAAAAAATCTAGTAATGAAAAAGGAAAATTATGTGGATCACATGTGCGTGCATGTGTTGTACTCAGTTGCTTCGGTCATGTCTGACTCTTCGCAACCCCGGATTGTAGCCCACCAGGCTCCTCTGTCTTTGGAATTTTCTAGGCAAGAATACAGCAGTGGGTTACCACACCCTCCTCCGGGGGATCTTCCCAACCCAGGGACCAAACCTGTATCTCCTGCATCTCTTGCATTGCAGGCAGATTCTTTCTACACTGAGCCACCTGGGAAGTCCTCTATGGATCATCCCTACAGTCAAATTTTACAAAGGACTTTTGGGAAAAAAAAATGTATGTGAGGTATTTAGGGATTTCCTGGTGCCGGATGGTAAAGAGTCTGCCTGCAATGCAGACTGGGGTTCAGTCCCTGGGTCAGGAAGGCTGTCTGGAGAAGAAAACACCAATCCACTCCAATATCCCTGCCTGGAAAGTCCCATGGCTGGAGGACCCTGACGAACTACAGTCCATGGGGTCACAAAGAGTTGGACACGACTGAGCAACTTCACAAGAAGACAAGAAATGTAAGGTTTTTAGAATTCCTTGCTCAGGAGCTATTCAATGGGATCTTTGCAATGGTCTTAAACACTTCCTTCTAATGCTAGAAGCCCCTTTCTATCTCCCTTTTCCTTTTAACCTGCCCCAAGAATGAAATAATTTGTACCTAGGTTTTCTCGTGAATGGTACCCACTCTGATGCAGGCAAGCTGCTGTTTGAGAAAGAAAATGATTGAAGCTCAGAAGTCAAGGGAGCCAAGAATTACCAAGAAAGAGCAAACTTCCTTCTGCACTCTCCTTCCTCGCCCCACCCTTTCCTCACATATCACTCTCCCAGGCCGATTTTCCCTTTCAGAGGAAATGAAGCAAAACACATAAATGGAGTGAAATGGTTTATTCCTCAGAGTCGTAAAACCACAGTTCCTTGTAAAAGGTGAAGAAAATGAGCTCCTCTTATAGATAAGTGAGGCTTTTAGGTGAAATATCAATATCCCAGGCCCTTGATAACTTCCTGACATATGACTTTCTATAGAGACAGCTTTTTGTCAACCACCATGGAAACTGTTTGACTTGAAGCAGAAAAATGATTTCAAATTATGGAAAGCTGACCTTCAAGTACGGAGATGTTTCCTCTGAATGATCTTATTTCAAAGATAAACAAATATAGAACTGCTCAATTTTAAATATGTGTTCTGGATCAAAAAAGAGTTTTTCATTTTTTAAATTGATAAATGACTATGTTTCAACGGGTACTTCATTTCTCCTATTGGAAAAAAATAATGTGCATTTCATATTAATATTCTTTTCCTTTTAAAAGTAACCTCTAAGATGTTGTATAAACACATGCCAAAAATGGACAAGTTCAAAGGAGAAATGAAAAATGCTGGTGTTTGTTCTCTCTGCACTCTGTGTGTACTTTTTAAAATGGGATCATCATTTTGCATACTGCTTTGAAACTTGTTCTTTTAACTTAAGAAATATATTCTAAACACCTTTTCAACACAGTGGTGTTTGACAGTCTCAAAGGACATATGCTAGGCAAATGCAGGGATTGATCAGTACGAAAATGAAATAGGGCTCTTGCCCAAACTGAATGAATTCAGAATTGAAGCATGGCCAGGAGAGATGGAGCTGATCAGGAAGGAATCCAAGCTTAAGAAGGGCAGCAGGTCAGACCCAGAAGAGGCATCCAGGAAACCACAAGATAGGGTCTTTCCTCAAGGAGGGAGGTGTAAGATCTAGTGAGCAAGAACCAAGAAAGATAGGAACACATACATACTTGGACACTTAGTAGCGGCCAGAACTAGTCATTCCAAGCACTTTATGCCCGTTAAAAATGTTTTGCTTTCAGACAGTATTCTGTGAGCCAGATGCAGTAGAGAATTTTATAGAATACATAGAGCATCAGGAAGCTTAAATAATTTTCCTGAGATCACATAGCTAGTTAGAGTACAGATTGCATTCAGGATGGTTTTAATCCAGACATATAGCACATTCCACTGCAACCCACAGTCAGATTTCATTCTCTCTCCAGTGCTCTTTTGCTCTGTGCCTTTGTTCTTATATATACGGTTAAATATAAGTTCACCTCCCAAAGAATCTTCACAGATCTTGATGCAAAAGAATTAAGAATCAGGTTCTTTAAACAGACAAACAGTTTATCAAATTAACTGATGAAGTTCATTGTTTATGTTGTTGGAGACTGTGTGTGTGTGATGTATCTAGGTGTGGGCCCACATGAGTCTAGTGTATGCTTACACAAATACGTATTTGCACACAAGTTTGTACATGTGGAGAGACATACAAAATTGCATACCTCATTGATTTAAATAGTCCTTGAATCACAGTTTTGAAGATAGGTCACAGATTAGTAACTGTTAGGAATTGATTGGTAACTACTAGATACAGATTAATAACTACTAGATACAGAATTGAGAAATAAAATTTTCAATCACTGATCCCTGCCTCATCACACAGCTGGAGGACATAAGCCCCGCCTAGTTCCATGTCAACTCTTCTGTAGTTGGACCTCTAGAGTCTGAGTCACTATATCTGTTTTTGCATATTTGAAGGTTGTATTAACTGTATTCTCTCTAATATTTCCCAGCTACTTTTCTCATTCTTCCAACTTCCTACCCAATTTTGCCCTTCTCTTTGAATATTTCTTGAAAGAATGATCTATCAGTAATGTATTTAAGAAAGTGCTTACTTTATCCCAGTCAGGGAGAGTCTTCTTTTAAAATGATGATCCCATACCTCAAATGGGCACTAAAGCAGTGCCTAGCAATGGTTTCACATTTGCTCAGTAAATTCACTCCCCCAAGTTCTAAAAAGACTAAACTGCACTTTCTCTCTCTTTAAAATATCCATTACTCCCTACTCCACAAATGCTTTTCACCTCACTCCATTTCATAGTAACAGAAGAAGAAAGCAATCACACACTGTGTCTCTCAACTTCCTGTTATGAATGTACCAACATTTACATTGGTATCCTCTGTCATCTGTAGCTTATAATACAGGGAAAGAAAGTCTCCACTGCAACCAAGTCCAACTCCTCTGTAACAGCAGGGACCTCAGTGTTTTTGTCCTTGTTGTATCCCTAGCCCCTAGAACAGCATACAGTAAAACTTTGGTTAAGTATAGATTAAATGAAAGTATGCATGAATAAATGAATACCCAGGAACATGGAAAGGTCCATCTGTCCTAGATGAAGACAAGCGAAAAGGTAAACACAAAGCTTTCTATGCTGGCACTCCAAATTTACAGCATACAGCTGTAATAGGTAATCAGAAATAAAACAAATTATAAATAAATAATAAATTCATTATTTATGTTCACCCATGACTCATTTTCTCAGTCTTTGTCCTACCTGGATTTTACACTGTATGTACAATAAATGGCCACATTTATTCCAATAGTCATGTATAGATGTGAGAGCCAGGCCATAAAGAATACCAAGCACTGAAGAACTGATGCTTTTGAACTGTGGTGCTAGAGAAGACTCTTGAGAGTCCTTTGGACTGCAACGAGATCAAACAAGCCAATCCAAAAGGAAACCAACCCTCAATATTCATTGGAAGGACTGATGCTGAAGCTGAAGCTCCAATACTTTGGCTACCTGAAGCGAAGAGCCAGCTCATTATAGAAGACCCTGATGCTGGGAAAGATTGAAGGCAGGAGGAGAAGGGGAAGACAGAGGATGAGATTGTTGAATGGCATCACTGGCTCAATGGACATGAGTTTGAGAATACTCCAGGAGATGGTGAAGGACAGGGAAGCCTGGCGTGCTGCAGTCCACGGGGTCACAAAGAGTTGGACATGACTGAGTGACTGAACAACAAAAACCCCCAATGGGCACTTTGTATCCAGCTTTCTGTATTGGAGGATAGACCTTGACTTCTGTGTCCCCAGCCATAGACTTTACAATGCCAAGAAATGCAAGATTTTCTAAGCTCACAGTAGGAACAGATCTGGTTTAAGTCAGGCCTGAATCTTATATAATTTGGAATATGTGCTAAGTCGTTTCAGTCATGTCGACCTCAAGGACTGTAGCCTGCTAGGCTTCTCAGTCCATGGGATTCTCCAGGCAAGAATACTGTAGGGGTTGCTATGCCCTCCTCCATGGTATCTTCCTGACTCAGTGATCGAACCCTCATCTCATGTCTCCTGCATTGGCAGACGGGTTCTTTACCACTAGAACCACCTGAGAAACCGGATTTGGAATATAAGAACCTCTTAAAAAAAAAAAAAGAGGGGAAAAAACACCTATACAAGATTTGATGTGGAAGTTAACATTTATTTTGAATGGGAATGGCAGGCGGTCCACACTCTTGAGGGAATCTGCAGCTTCACATTTATTTATCTGACCATGGCTCAGCCCTACTTGAGAAGCAGATAAGATGGGAACATGATGGTTTCAATGTCAATGGTATGGATTTTAATCCCAGCTAGACCACCTCTATGTACATGATTCAAGTGACTGAAACTTCTAGAGCATATACTTTCTCATTTCTTTAATCTTCAGTTATATAACTGGTTCATAAAAATTGTCAACAAGTCTAGTTCATAGACAGTGCTGACCGTGGTGCCTGGCATAGACTCAACAAATTTCTTATTCAGGTGTTATGGTGTTACTAGCATGTGATGGTACCTTCTTGCTCACCAGCTCTGGGACCTCCCTGCTTGAGCCCTTACTCCCATATTCATTTGATGCCACAATGCTTAAGCACAAGCCTTTGGCATTTGACCGTGTCTTCACCACTGTGGGTCATATTTTGGCATAATTCATCAGTTTTTTAATGAGCTTTGTTTCCACCTGTGCACCAGAGACCTCCTCCTACCCCTTATCTTCCTGAGCATAAGCCAAAACACTAGAAAATAGCAATATAAAAAAAATACTCATAATATATTAAGTAAATAAAGAGCCAGATTTCCTACAGTTGTGGCTAACAAAATTATTCTTACAGGGTTCTATAAAAATTAGATACTATGAAATGTAAAATTATTAGCTTCTCACTCAGAATGTAATTTATCACACTGTCATAGATGGTGTACTTATTATAGTATCTACTGCTACCAGTTAGTTTTATAAATTTTAACAAGTCAATTAACCTTCCTGGGCTTCAATTTTGTCATAAAATGAGGGGGTGGGACTACAGTCTCTTTATTTCTTGTTGGCTCCAAAATAATGTTATTAGTACAAATATCTGGTATATTATTCTCATCTTAACTTGGAACATTCCCAATTTGAATATTTATCTTTGGAGTTAATATGTGGGGGAGGAGGAGTTACTCAAAGGATAACAACACGGCTTTCCTTTTTGTGAAATTTTCCTCTTTGCCTCCACTGTCTTAATACTTTCACTATAGGAGGTGCTCAGGAAATATTAAATTTTTAGAATATCTTCTCTAGTAAAGTCTTACTAAGACAATTTACATTGTTCCTGTAGGTATAATTAAGAGCAGGCTTTGTATCCTAGGATTTTGAAGTAGCCTGATAAGGACAAATGAAGACTGGACCTGCTTACCTACTAACCCTCATGGGCTAGTAGAATGGTAGATCTAGCTTAGCAAAGGGAAATTAACATTGAGGCCTGAACACATGCTAAAGATGGGTCATGGGAAGTAGAGGGAGTTCTTCCATGTAAGGGAGGTCTGGCAAAAGGTAATGAGTCAATGTCCTGGTGGTTTTCCAGGGCAAAGCAAAGATGTGTCTGCCCTTGCTGAGACTGGGGCAGGCAGACATGGTGTGAAAAATGGTATCAGAGTCAATAAAAGAATCTAGAATAGGGGATTCATAGAGACTTCCAGCAGAGAATTCACCTCCCAATGCAGGAGATGTGGGTTTGACCCCTGGGTCAGGAAGATCCCCTAGAGAAGGAAATGGCAACTCACTCCAGTACTCTTACCTAGAAAATCTCATGGATAGAGGAGACTTGTTGGCTATAGTCCATGGGGTTGCAAAGAGTCAGACACAGCTTAGCAACTAAACAATAAAAAGAGACTTCCTAGTCTAATCTTTTAGTGGCTTTCCAGTATACAAAGAACAAAACCCAAAGTTGTGGCGATGATCCTGGAAGGGGTGCTCTTGACCATCCCTCCACAATTGCCATCACCCTTCCAGCTCACTCTGCTCCACTTCCACCAGCCCCTTTCTGTTCACTGGACACAAGAAACAAACTTTCAACCAACAGCCCTTGTACTTGCTTATCACTTTGCTTGGAATTCTCTTGTTCCAGACTTTACAATGTTATACACACTCATTTCTTAAAAAGTATTGGCAGAAGTCACTTCTTCAGAAAGGCCTTTTCTGATCACTCTATTATAACATCCCTGATTCTCTTCTCTTGTTGTATTTTGTGTCTGCCTCTATTAAATATCAGATTATATATTCCTTTGTTACTATAGCTTTTTGTCTTGCTTCCCCGATAGGATGTAAATTCACAAGGACTTGGACAGCACCCATTACTGTGCCTAGAACTATGTGTGAAACATAGTAGAGACACATATTTAGTGAATGAATGAATACTACAACTACTCTGTCTCCATACATTTCTGTGGCATTTATAGTAGTTTCATCTCAAAATTTAGCATATCAGCTTGCAAGAGCAAAGGTTCTACTTCTTTCCTGAAGTCTGAATCTCTAGTGTCTAGAACAGTGGCCATTATTTGGGAGGTGCTCAACAAATAATCCTCAATGTTGTTCACTGTGAAAATAAAAAGTTCCTGTACTGTAGTTTCACAAAGGGAAATGAATGATCATTGTTCGAATATAGTAACAAGTAGCCACAGAACCGGTTTTAAACCCAACCCAGTTGTTCAATGACAACTTCCCATTAATAGTAACCACTCTTTGGAGAGCCTCCAATTGCATAAAACATTAGCAGTGTTTTCCTCTAAACTATTGTATCCTACAAGCTCAGTTCCCACTTGCTTAGCAAGCGATAAATTCAGTTTTTATTTTAGATATTGAGTGGTGGCCTCCTTTTTTTAAGAAAGAAAGATGATGGTGTCTAACCATAACGACAAAACATAGAAGTCATTTATAATATTCTAGAGCTGGCTCTAAGCAAACATAAATACTAACTCATTTCAATCTGCACAACAAACGAGGGTGGTGGGTACTAGGATTATTCCTATTTAAGATATAAAGAAACTGAGGAACAGAAGACTGGGGTGCTTATCCAGAGTCATACAACTAATACATATTACATACGGGATTTGATTGCTGTCCAGTTACTTTGGCTTAGAGGGTGTTCTTAGCATCTATATGCTATGTCCTCTCTGTAAGAACTGATCCATACAATTGGTGTATTTTTAGCAAAGAGATTCATCTTGATGATGTTCAATGCTTTTTGAATAATTGCTTCCAACAGCCTGGACAGTGGGGGTAAATTTCAACAGAGAGGTCAAGGTAGGCCTCTGTGAGATGGGGCAAGTAATGAACAAGGTGCTTCTTGCTATTAATAATCAGTGTGATGAACAATTAGGATAAATGCCCTCATGATTTGTAAATATATCCACTGGCTACTAATCCTGGACCTTCCAAATATCCATCCATTGGCACCACTGAATGGCTGTCAGGGGGTAATGACTCTCTACCACTAACGTGCAGACAAGTCATCAAGGTGGAAACCATATCAATTTATGCACAAGTCCCTCAGCCTGAGGGACTGTAACTGTAAACAATCCTTAGAATCCTTGAACTTTAGAGTGATTGGTCCAGTAGCAAAATAATTAAGGAGTGCTATAATTTAGATAAATATTTGGCGGAACTTAGATTATGTTTGAAGTTTATTGTCTGAGCACAATAAATTAGATTTTTTCTCTGTAGAGAAGAGTCTGTCAAGATCAAGTCACTCAGTAAGTAATTTACTCTTTCCGGGACTCAGTTTGTTCAACTATGAAATGATTAATTTGGAATTGGTAATTTCTGAAGGATTTCCCATTGTATGAAGCCTTGATAAATCAGAGCTTTAATGATGCGATTTGCAGATGTATCTTTCCTTCTTTTCCCTCTTCCTCATTTTCTTTTTGTTCATCATCATAGCTGCGATTTTGCATAGAATGCCTCTACAAAGGAGTAGAACTAACATAAAAACGAGTCAAATGCTTAAAAAGCAACTATATTTAGGCATAGTTGTACAGAGATTTACTTTATGTTATGGCCTTTATTTATCTGTGTAAACTTTATCTCATTTCTGAATATTTATCTTTTATAGTCATTTTGAATGTCATTTGGATCAGTGCCACTATGAAGATATTGGAACTAATCCAGGTTCCTTCCTTATTCCCCTGTGACCTTGAGCAAATTATTAATCACTCTCAATCTCCATTTTCTTCCATCTGCAAAACAGAAACAACACCTACAATCTCAATTGGTTGATAAGATAAATCAGGGCATATACTGCTCTCGCCCTGTTTGTCCAACAGTGAATTCTCAACTCAGTTAGGCTTTCTTCTTTCTCCTGAACTCTGATCCACATAGCTAGAACGATTTGGGTTCCTTCATGCTTTAAAGCTTCTGATAAATGCTGCTGCTGCTGCTGCTAAGTCGCTTCAGTCGTTTCCGACTCTGTGCGACCCCATAGACAGCAGCCCACCAGGCTCCTCCATCCCTGGGATTCTCCAGGCAAGAACACTGGAGTGGGTTGCCATTTCTTCCTCCGATGCATGAAAGTGAAAAGTGAAAATGAAGTCGCTGAGTCGTGTCTGACTCTTAGCGACCACATGGACTGCAGCCTACCAGGCTCCTCCGTCCATGTGCTTTTCCAGGAAAGAGTACTGGAGTGGGGTGCCATTGCTTTCTCTGTCTGATAAAGGCTAGAGTGTGTATTTTTGTTGATGACCATCCTATCAAGCCTAAAACCTCACTGAAGCTTGTGCTACACTAGAAATCATGCCAGATGCACTCGATCCAAAATTCTAGTGTCGATCATCTTACCACCTTTGTCTATGCTCCAGACAGTTCTTAGACCCCTTTACAAAAACAAAATAAAACAAACAAAACACCCTTCTTGGATTCAGAGTTTCATCTCTATACCATAACATCAGATATAGAGTTTTCTCCCTCACCAGCCCTCCTCTGTCCCATCTATTTCCAGATTTCCCACCTGTCACCTTCAGACAAACTGGAAAGAAACTGGGCTCTGTCTGAGGATGAACACATATATCTACTTTCTTAATTTTTATCCGAGTTCACCTGAAGACTATCTTTGATTTGAGTGAAATTTAATGCAGATTCACTTACAGTAAAATATTTTGCCAGTTTATAAGATAGAGGATTTATACTCTTCTCTCTGCTGTACTTACAATAGTATAGACAGCATGTCAGTGCAAACATTTTTGATTATTAAACAATGTTAGTGATTGAGAGTGTCTCACACAGAGAATGTGCTCAAAAAAGTCTTATAGAAAGAGTTAGTGGATACTTGACTTAACACTTTCTCCTCTTCACCAAATATTTGCCATTGCATCATGCTGTCATGTCTGGGAGATTAAAATTATAGAATAGGATATAGAACCTGATGGCCTGAGTTTGAATTACAGTTTTTTGACCTACCGGCTGAGTAACCTTGAGCCAAGTTACTTAGTCTCTGAAGCTCTATTTTTTCATCTTTAAACTGAGAACAGGACCAGGGTAAAGATTAAGTAAGACATTACCTACCTCAGGCCTAGTGTGAGGATTAAATAAGATTATTAGTATACTTATAGTGATACTACTTCTATACTATACTATAGAACACTTCAGTACACAGCTTAAGAGTATACTATGTCCAACACAGGCCTTGCACTTTGGTAACCCTTAATAAAGTAAGATATTAAGATCATTTATCATTATTTCATTGTATAGATAAAATATGGATTATAGAGGTAACGTAATAGCCCAGAATCAAATGACTGTTAAGAGGTGAAACAGTGATTAGAATCCAAGCAAAATAATTCTATACCCTCTGAATAAATCTCTGAACATACTAAATCTCTTCTTCTAATAGTCCCTTTGTAGACATTAATGTTTTTGAAATATTAACTATAAAAGATCCTAAATAAGATCAAATTGTCTAAGAATTCTCTTTATTCCACTCCTAGAGAGTATAAAAAAATTACTTATGCTTTCTAATTTCTCTATAAATGATTTTCTCTTTCTTAAACATTTCAGTTTAGAAAGACCTTTCTGATAGTCCAAATACAAACAGCTTTAACATTCCATTACCTTTGGAGAAGTAAAAATGCTAGAAGAGTTTTAAAAGAGTCTGCTTTGTAAATTTCATTTAAGCTATTTGAGATAGAAATCATAGCTCCCTCCCTATCAAGTCCTCATTAAAGATCACAAAATGGTCACAAAGTCAGTAGAGTTTTCCAACTGGCCCAATTTATTGACAGACTCAGCAAACTCACACTTCTGTCAACAGCACAGGAAAATTAAGAAGTTGGGTTCTGAAAATTCATCTTTGAGTATATGGCTAAAGCCTTGTTTACCTCTCATGGGAAAGCTATATTACAGTATCATAGATATCTGCTAAATAAAGTGAGCACCAGAAATACTAAAGAAATCCTAGTGCATATTCTACAAAGGGCTTAGAAGTTGGTTTCCTTTTTGTCTTTTTATGAATGGGATTATAAATAAAAGATACTGTTTTTCAAGTCATGTGTGTTATTGCACTTTTGTAAAATTTTGCCTTTTATCAAGGTTAGTAGTAGGAAGAAGGATGATTCTTTCTTAATTCAGTAACTACTTCAACATGATTTAATACATATTTGTGTGAAAAGTGGATATTTTCACAGCCCAGTGTTGCATACAGAGATAATGAAATAGCTTTGCCATTGAAATTTTGATTCAATTTCTCCTTGAAACCTGTTAACAGAAAACCACTTTCATTTTTATAGCTGAAAACAGATAATTTACTCTGGTGAGGTTTTAGGAATATTCCAGACCAGCATAACTCTTGAGCTTCCCAAATGCCTCACTATGTAGAGAGAACCTGTGAATTCAAAACTCTGGCCATGTGTGTTATCCTCAAAACTTTGCTCAAGGTAAAAATATTATTTGCACGCACCCTGCTTATGCTCACACTCAGTCACTTCAGTCATGTCCGATTCTTTTCAACCCTACGCTTGCATACTGACCTGGTATTAATATTTCTTTTTTTTTAAAAAAAGAAACACTGAACTTTGAATTGCAAAAAAAAGAAAAAGAACTGGACTATGAAATATTAATAAATTATAACATGATGTGTTTATCTGTTGTTGCAAACCCACATAAGTTTTGAGAAACTCTATCACAAGGATGCCTAAAATAGCAGCCCCAAATGTCAAATTCTAAAGCTACAGGGAAGGACATTTCTCTCTTCTCCTGAAATGCAATGAAAATCTCCTTGAGGTATGATGAATTAGCCCACTATGGAAGAGAAGGAAAGATGAGCCTAGTAGCAGCACTGTCTGTCAGTCCCAAAGTGGGACATTAATACCCATTTCATAAGAAAGAATACATGCT
This sequence comes from Capra hircus, assembly GCF_001704415.2. Classification (NCBI taxonomy): domain Eukaryota; kingdom Metazoa; phylum Chordata; class Mammalia; order Artiodactyla; family Bovidae; genus Capra; species Capra hircus. The sequence continues at coordinate 41,283,401 of NC_030813.1, forward strand.
ATATAAATGATCGCATCTGAATTACCTGACAGACTTATAGAACTTTTGAAATGGAAATTTCCATGAAGATTATCAAGTCCAATTTTTGCACTTTAGACAACTGAAGAGGTAAAGTGGCTTACCCAAATTTAGAAAGCAAGGGAGTGGCAAAGGGGAAGTACAAGTCTATTGTCCTACTACTGTTTCATTTTCTCTTGCCAAAGAACCTTACCTGCTAAATGCAACTTTTTTGTTTATAAAAACATGCCATGCAGGAGATGAAAGTGATGTGGGTTCAATCCTGGGGTCAGGAAGATCCCCTGGAGTAGGAAATAGCAACCCACTCTAGTATTCTTGCTTGGAGAATCCCAAGGACAGAGGAACCCAGCGGGCTACAGTCCACAGGGTCACAAAGAGTCCGACACGGTTGAAGCAATTTAGCACATGCCATGGATCTATGTGTACACGTGTTTCTGCATATCATCTATAGACTGGAAGAGAAGGATCCAGGACACCCCGGACCCATTCTACAGGCTTGTGCAAAGAAAGGGAGCTCAAAGTACTCAAAGATGAGCAAATACAAATATTTCGGATTTTAATGTTATCAATTTATTTTGAAGTACATTTTTTTCTATACATACTTAGAGCAAGATAACTACATTATGTAAACACAGTATTGTACACGCCCTTGAGAACATACTGTATACTGCATATACAATAATACAAAAAACTACATTCTAGATGATGACTACACTGTAGAACATTTGTAAGTTTAGATGAAAAGGTTTAATTGCTTAGGGAAAAAGAAATTTCAAAATCATCCTTATAGGGTTTTAACCCAGGTTCAAATTTTTCTATCTAATACTCAAATTTCTTTACTAGGTCACTTGAGCAGACAGAAATAAGAAAGGTGAAGGAATCATTATCCCCGGCTTAGATATGTTAAATGATGGGCAGAAAGAGAACTCTTATTTGAAAATGAAATGAGCATCAGTGTTTGCTTTGAAAACAGCTTTAGAAAAATCTATGAAGATACTATTTTAAAAGCTGTTGATCTTTTTTATTCACTAAAACTAGGCTGTAACTTTAAAGTGTGCACATTCGGAGCTACATATTCAAACTACATACAATGAAATATAGCATATTAGTGTGTTTATTTGTTCTATATCTCCAGTAAGCAAACTATGGGGCCAACTTACTGTTGAAGGTTTTCTGACTCTAGCTTTGACTTTGGAGATAAGTCTTAACTTCACAATGGAAAGCACTACTGCTCTCTTTCTCGGTCAACTTATACATATTGAGTATAATCTGCCTCGATATGGTCATTAACATTTTACTATCTCAAAATACTCTCTAAAACCTGGAATTAAGATATGGCCTTATGTTGAAGAAAGCACATTCTCTCCACAGTATTAGTACAATGTTGGCCTGGAAAATGCTGATATTATAAACTATAAAATACAAGATTGAAACTATTCATACAATTAGTACAGTTTGAAATATAACAAAGAATAGGGAAATAGTTTCATTAAGGGTAGCAGTCCTTAGAGGAAGGAAATGTACATTATCATTTGGTTTGTACTCCTGAAACAAAAGCAGTCCTAGAGAGGTATCATCACAAAATGCCAAGTAACAGCTCTCAAAAAAAAGTGTTTTAAGAATGACCACAAATCATCCATGAAATCAGGTAAAAAAGAAAGTCCCTCAATAGAGCTAGAAATACTGGCACTACTCTAAGGAACTGTCAGTCTCAGAGAGAATAAAAACCAGGGCATTAAAATGGGAGGTCCCAATCACATTTGCCAGGAAAATAACACACACCAAAAGGCAGAGAAGCCAAACCAAGTTATTGGTGTCACAACAATGCATAAGGTAAAGTCAATTTTAAACAGCAGTTACTACTTCCAGATTTTACAGTTTTATCCTCTTCTTCAAATGGTAAATATTGCCTCCAGAGAGGGCTTTCAAAAAGCATTCCGTAAACTTTAAAATCACCTTAACAATCCCTGCTTTATACCATCTCCCCCCCACAAGCAGTTACAGATGTAGGCTTCTATAACCTACATCAGAGTGGCACACTTACTATAATTTGACGTTTGCTGTTTGTAAAGGCAGCTTTATTTCTGTCATATGTGGCAGTCATTCTCTGGGGGACTGGATTAGTTGTGAATGTAAATACATTTACAAATATCTGCATTTTTTATTTGCGTTTAAAATTTGAAGCAAAAGCATATCAAGCACAAATATGTCAACCATCACCTAGGGATGCTTTTAAAAATTGCTCTGACAACTTTATAGAAACAATAACTGGCTGTATGCAAAAAACTCTGTGTGTTCTGCACAGTAAGCAAATAATAATCTGAATTTACTCGGATTCTCAAAGAAACATCAAATTAAGGAAAAGATACAGGCAAGTACACACCTTAGTTTTTTAAAGAAACGAGTTGATTGTTAAGGAAAACAGGGGAATGAGCGTCTGATGAACGTAAACAGCAACACTTGGAAAACAATTGGCTCTTTGGAATCTATGTTAAAGTCTGTCATATGAGTTGGGGACGCTGCCCCTTACAGTCTCAGTTGGGATGTAAAATAGGTAATGTTATAAATACTGCTTGAGACAACCTTATAAAAACCTTGTCATTCTTAGGCTTCAAACTTAAACCGTAAGAAATTATAATCAATGTATAACCATCTCCATTTGATGAATGCATTTACACAGAAAGAAACAAGTGGACCACACAATATATCCAAATAAAATTTGCTTATACAATAAAAGGGGATATTAGATAAAGTGAAATAACATCAATATGGACTAAATGCTCTCAATACAAGCAGATATATCGGTTATAAACATTTTATCTCAGTTTAAGTGCTAACATTCGGACTCAAAGTGTTTCTAATAGTTTTAACGTTCTTTTGCTCTGAAAACGTTACTGAAACTTACCAAAAAAGTTTATTTTATTAATCTTTCCTACCCTGAAAAACCCACCTCTCCTCAAGTCCACCCCGGAGTAACATTTCTCTGATCTCATTCCAGGTGCCTCTTATGCTCCCTCAAGAAATTTTTATTGCAAAACAGAGAATTTTTAGAAGTCACTAAAAAGCACTCCCTTACCTTCTAAACCTGCTTCAATCAGCCCAAACTGTTCCAATAATTTAACAAAAAGCACAATGACGATCAGAACTGCTATCATCTCAAGCCCTTCCAAGTTCATGGTCAGCTAGGTCATGGTCCGACCACAGCTACTGGAAAGTGCTCCTCTGCCTGGCTCTCTTTGTAAAGCCATTAAACTACATTAAGAAGGCTACTGCCAGAGAAGGGGAGGAGGAGAGCTAGAGAGAGAGGGAGAGAGAGAGGGAGAGCGAGCGCAAGGAGACGACGAGATGGAGAGAGGGCGTGAATGAGAGAAAATGTATTCATCCTGTCTACTGTAGCAGAGGCCAGAAGTGGCAGCCGGATAAAGTCGGGCCTGTCGGAATTATCGGCTTCCTCTTTACCACTCTTACACAGAAAGACAGCCACGCATGAAGTAAGGCGCAGATCAATCGAAGACCCGGGAGGTTACCAGGAAGGTCCCCAGAAAACAGGACGCCCGGCAGTGATGGCTCCGCAGCCCCGGGACCAGCGCGCCCCGCGCCGCCGCTGCCGCCAGTGGCTTTGTTGGGCTGGTCAGTTGCCTTGGAAACGGAAACTAACCAGGGGCTGGACTCCCGCTGCAGACAGGGACCAGAGCATCGAATTTGAAATAAAGAACAATCTGAAAATGCCGAGAGGAGAAGTGACAGCTTAGATTCAGCTGCTTCAGAAAGCCTGTTTACGAGTCAGGGAAAGCGAAGTGTGTATTTTGTCCCAACTAGCTGAGCGCAGAGAGAAATGAGGCTTAAGGGACTCTCGTGTAATATTGACTTTATTTTTTCAGTGAGTTGCCTTATCCTGGGGCTCTGTGTGAGTCATTGTGAACTAATATTCCGGTTTGAGTGGTAATCATCACATCGTTTCAAAGCATGGGTATGATAAACTAGTAAGTATTCTTAATATTTGTAAATCTTAGAGTTTAGAGTTACCTTATGCCTTAGCTCATTGCCATTCAATACACCAATATATATAGTTAGGTATATTCTTTCATTGTGTACCTTCTATGCTTGTTTGTATGTTTTTAATTGATTTGAGTAAATCTGGAGCCAGAGAAAGTTTAAAAACAGTCGATCAGAAACACAATTTGTTTGGAGTTTCTGTCTCGAACTTACACAACCATTTCACGTTTGTGTCTCCCTGATTACTGACCAAATAGATCAAGCTCACATTAAAATACAGAATTAAAACAACAACAACAACAGCAAGAGTTAGAAAGCATCTCATAAACACAATTCAAGTCTCCTGTTTCAGAGATGAGCAAACTTAGGAGCAAGAAGGAAGAGGAAACATCAGGCAAAGGAAGGGCAGGGTAGCTTTTGAAGAAATATAGCAAAATGATTTGGAGGAGAGGTTCGAGAGCCTGACTTTCTGTATTCAGGTCTGACTACTTACTAGCTGTGTGATCTTGGGTAAATTACTTAACATCTCCATGCTTTAATATCCTCATCTGTAAAAGGGAGCATGGTAATAGCACTTAGTCCGTTGGAAACCTTGAGGGAATTAATGAGTAATACTGTTAGGACAGATTAAGAGCTCAGTCACTACTAGCTCTTGTTTTTATCACACGTCTCTCCATGCTTATGCATACCACGCAGAGCTGGCAGGGCAATTACTCTGAGATACAACTCTCATCTTATCATATGTGTGTGTGCTAAGTCACTTCAGCTGGGCCTCACTCTTTGAGAGCCCATGATCAGTAGCCCGTCAGACTTCTCTGTTCATTGGATTCTCCAAGTAGGAATACTTGAGTCAGTTGCCTATTCCCTTCCTTAGGGGATCTTCGGGACTCAGGAATTGAACTCACATCTCATTATGTCTCCTTCATTAGCAGGCAGGTTTTTAACTGCTGAGCTACATGGGAAGCTCCAAACCTTTCATGGCTCCCCATCTGCCTACTGAATAAAGTCTACAATACTTGGAGCACCATCTTGGTTTCTACATGATCTGGTACCAGCTTGAGGATTGTACCTCATCGGCCTTCTGTTCATTCACTATACCTGACAGCTCAGCTTCCTTCCTCTAAACTCATTCTCTGCTTCTCCATCACACAGGCTTTGTTTAAAAAAAAAAAAATGCATGTATTTTGAAAATCCTTTCCACACCAACTCTGCCTGTCAGGCTCATAAAACTTTTCCATGAAACTTCTCCAAGCAGTACTGAAACAACTCTCTCCCTTTTTTGTGTGTTTTTGTAGTACTTTCTCTCTCTCTCTCTCTTACAGTACGTTATATTATAGCCACTTGGGTGAACATCTTCACAAATTAAGGGTTAGTTTCCAGAAGGCATAAATCACATCTTTGTTATCTTTAAGGATAACATGCCTCCATGGAGGGCAAATCATACTTCATTGATGTGCAGTATAGGTACTTGTTGGATAACAATAGTCACTACTAATTATGTAATTACCACATACCAGACGCTTTATATGTTCTGCTTTTCCCTCTTAGTCAGTGTGAAAACAGATATAATCAGAGGAAATTTACAGAGGAACACTGCACCTCCTAGAATTTAAATAACAGGCTCAAGGTCATGCTGCTGTTGAGTGATGGGACCAAGATTCAAACTCTGATTTGTTCAACCCAAAGTCCAGTATTTCTTCTCATTATTCCACACAGTTCTAAATGAGTTAGAAAGCCAAGCAGTGGCACAAGTACTTATCAGCCTAGAAATGAATGTTACACCCAAAATGATTCTCCCAAACTGTTTTGTGGCATTCTTACTAATCCATTAATCCCCATAACTTTGCAACAGGAGAAGTTTTCAAACTAGTAGTTAACCGAATCCATGGCGCTTCCTTCCTGCTCATTCACAGGATTCTTATTACTTACTTAAACACACATAACCTGTGGTCTCCAGATGGGGTTTTTCTTTGTTTTTCTGCCCTAGGGAACTCAGTAGAGCCCTTCAATTTGCCCTATAAATAAAATTCAATGATTACTTTTTTACGTTCGCAATTAAAATTGATATCTTGGCAATAAAAGCAAAAATAAATAAGTGTAACTACATCAATCTGAAAAGCTTCTGGGTAGTAAAAAAAGAAAGTGAAAGTGAAGTCGCTCAGTCATGTACGACTCTTTGCGATCCCCTGGACTGTAGCCCTCCATCCTCCTCCGTCCATGGGATTCTCCAGGCAAGAATACTGGAGTGGGTTGCCATTTCAAGTCAAAAAAATAAAAAGGCAACTTACAGGATGCAAAAAATATTTGCAAACTATATAGCTAATTCTGGATGGAAATGTCACTCTGTTGACTTGTGAGCTATAAATCTTCACCTTTTAAAAATATAATTTAAAAAATATCTAATAAAGGGTTAATATCCAAAATATATGAGGAACTCATGCAACTCAATAGCAGAAAAAGGCAAATAACTTGATTAAAAAACGTGCATAGGTCCTGAATAGACACTTTTCCCACATGACCTACAAGTGGCCAGCAGGTTATGAACAGGTGCTCAACATCATTAATCATGAGGGAAATGCAAGTCAAAACCTTAATGAGATACTACTTCATACCTGTTAATATACTGTTATCAAAAAATAAAAGATAAATATTAGCAAGGATAAGGAGAAAGGATAATTTTTTGCACTGTAAATTGGTACCATCATTGGGGAAACATTATGAAGGTTGTTCAAAAAATTAAAAATAGAGTTATCACCTGATTTAGAAATATATACGGAGTGTTTCTCTTTGAAGTAAATGAACTCAGCACTTTGAAAAGTTTCCCGCACTTTCATGTTCATTACTCACAACAGCCAAGATACGGAAACAACCTAAGTGCCTGTCAGTGGATAAATGGATAAAGAAATTGTGATACACACACACACACACAACACACACACACACACAACACAACACACACACACACAACACACACACACACACGGCAACATTATTCTGCCTTGAAAAAGAAGGTAATCCTGACATTTGTGACAACATGGATGAACCTACAGGACATTATGTTAAGAAAAATGAGCTAGACACAAAAAGACAAATGCTGCATGATCTCACTTAAATGTGGAATCTAAGAAAGTTGAGTTTGCAGAAGCTAATTGCAGTTACCAGGGGTGGGGAGGTAGGGCAGAAGTTGGTCAAAGCGTATGAAGTTGCAGTTATGTAGGATGAATAAATTTCAGATATTTAATGCATAGCATGATGACTATAGTTAATATTATATTGTATATTGAAATTTGCTAAGACAGATTTCTGGTGCTATCACGACAAAAAAGGGTTACTATGTAAGGAGACATATAGAATAATTAGCTTGACTGAAGTAGTCATTGCACTATGTATATCAAAATATCATATTGCACATTTTAAATATATATAATTTTATGAAAATAAAATAAAATTGGTGCTCCTGGAGTGAGAACTGTGTATAGGTACTATGCTAGTGAAAAGTGCTAGAATAAGGATCTGTCCACTAGGTCTGGTGTTACAGTGATGGGTTCCTTTGGACCTGAATTGTTCTTCCCAGTGCAGATGTTTGGAAGATTCTCTTGTGGCTCAGTCAGTAAAGAATTCACCTGCAATGTAGGAGTGTGCCTGCAATGCAGGAGTTGCCGATTGGATCCCTGGGTTGGGAAGATCCCCTGAAGAAGAAATGGCAATCCACTCCAGTATTCTTGCCAGGGAAATCCCATGGGCAGAGGAGCCTGGAGGGCAACAGTCCTTGGGGTTGCAAAAGAGTCAGACAAGACTTAGTGACTAAACCACCACCCCTGACCCCAGAGGCGAAGAATAAAGTGCAGATATTTACCACGGACTGTTTGGCTCATAAGCTCGGGCCTTTGCCCTTGCTGTTCCCTCTAATAATGCTTATTCCCAGAATGCTGTGTGAATGAGCGACTTTTTTTAGGTCTTAGCTTTTAAGCCCCAAGACAGAGAGGCCCTTGTTAACCACAATATCCCCTGGAATCACTACTCCTTGAACAAATGCTCTTTCCTCCAAAGCATCATCACCACTTGATCGGTATACCTGTCTAACTATTTATAGAGTATCTCCTCCTGTTAGAATACAACCTCCTATCGATGAAGGCAGAGATTTTTATCCACCTTGTTCACTGGGATATCCCTTGAACTTAACATAGTGCCTGGCACATACGAGGCATGCATGTGTGCTAAGTCACTTCAGTTGTGTCTGATTCTTCATGGACTGTAGGCTGCCAGGTTCTTCTGTTCATGGGAGTCTCCAGGCAAGAATACTGGAGTGGGTTACCATGCCCTCTTCCAGGGATCTTCCCAACCTGGGAATCAAAGCCATGTCTCTTACATCTCCTGCATTGGCAGGCAGATTCTTTATCACTAGAGCCACCTGGGAAGCCCTCATAAGAGGCAATGACTAACTTTTGAATGAATACTGTAGCTAACACTCTCACCTTCCCTAAAAGCCACCTGCTCTCTCACTGAAATTCCAAAGCCCCACTCCCTTTTATCTAGAGAGTGAAATCCACCCAGGGATCCTTGCAAGGTTTCTGCATGCTCCCTCTCAATGCTATCACATGGTGTTCCTGGTATCTCTCCTTAAGGGGAGCCATAAGTCTGCACATTCAAATGTCTTGGCTGTGATCTTTTCTCAGTAAGATTTGCATTTCCTGATGATGTGACTAAGGAAAGCAATACAAGGAAGGCATCAGAGAAGGTATCTCTGTCCAAAATACCTGAACACTATTGGTATGGAGGGTGAGAAGACCCTGGTATGGCTTCCACTCCCATCCTGTGATTGCAGTTGGAAGGACACCAAAGTCTAAATGGGAGAAGTGACCTTGACAATAACTCTTAACTTTGAGTCATGGCTTGGACTCAAATTAAAACGTGAATGCAATGTCTTTTCTTCCAATAGAGCCTGGCCTTCTCTTTTAAAAGGGAAATACTGGCGTAATCAGGTGGTGCTAGTGGTAAAGCACACGTCTGCCAATGCGAGAGATGTAAGAGACATGGGTTCAATCCCTGGATTGGGAAGATCCCCAGGAGGAGGGCATGGAGGCCCACTCCAGTTTTCTTGCTTGGAGAATCCCAAGGACAGAGGAGCCCAGCTGGTTAGAGTCCATATGGTTGCAGAGAGTTCGACATGACTAAAAAGACCTCACGCTCATGCAGAGTAATCAGTATAAAGAAGGGACCTGGGCACAGACTCCAGAACTTTTACTCCATTCAAGTGACTTCAACTTTCTAAACCTCAGTTTGCTGGTCTTCAAAATGGAGCCAGTATACCTCTCTTGGGGGTGTTATGAGATTAGGTACAATAATATTTGTGAATGATACTTAGGCTCATGGAGCACATAATTTACCAAACACAGGACTAAGCGCAATGAATATGCCAACCTCCAAACAACTCTGAAGAAGATAAAGATTTTTATTCTCGCCATACAGATGAAGAAGTGGAGGCCTGGGAGGAGTAAGTAAATTGCCTGATGTCCCAAAGCATCAGAGGCCAGTCAGGCTGCCAGCTGTCACTGACAGTGGCCAAATATACTCCAATCACTTGATACATGCTTTCCTTCATGAACATACAAACTCCACAGGGAAAAGTAACCAACATTTCATTGTGACTTTTTAAAGATGGTTTATCCTTTCTGGCTTGATGTGACTTTAGATGCAGGAAAGTTCTGTGCCCCTGCCCTGGGGGTGGGTGGAAAGGAAGGATGAGCATGAGGTAGTGGTGAAAGAAAGGAGGTGCTGTTATTATTTACCAAAGATTTACATGAAGTACTTTTAAGAAGCTAATGAGGAGGATTAGAGGCAGGTCTGGGTTTCCGCTTAAAAGAAGCATCAACAAAGAACTTGAGGGAGTCGCTCAGGCTCTGCTGCCGCTGCCTTGGCCTGTCCCCAGAAAGAGGAGCACACTTAATCAGAGACACTCTTGCTCTTGCACTTCAGGGCATATCCCTAAAGTGCTGTTTATTCAAAATCACCAGTTACTGGCAGGAATAAACCCATTCTGCTTCGTTTTCAGCAATATGGCTTTTGGAAGGAAAACAATGTTTCCTTCCAAAATGAGAGATGAGGCTACCCTTTGATGAACTGAGGCAGGGGGCAGGGAACAAAAGGATTCTAGTTATGTGTATCTGTGCATTTTTGATTCCAAGTTGGGGATGATATTAAATGGGGTGAGGTGGGAGGAGTGGAGGAACTTTCTCCAGATCCTACTCTTAGAGTCTCAGTTAGTTAGCCTGGTCAAAAACTAAACTTCATCTCAACTATTTCCGATTATTCATCATTTATTCATTTGTTAGCTTTATGGTCCAGGTACTGTGCAAGGTGGTACGGGTAATAAAAACCTTTCTTCAGTCTTTGCAAAGCTTTAAATCTATTAAAATGAAATTTAGCTGATAGTGGCTAATATTTTTAGGATAACCAGTATTTGACAGATAAGCACTTTCTATGAATTCTTTCACTGCATCCTCATGTAAACCCTATCAGGCAGATGCCATTACTTTTATTGTACAAGGTGAAATTGAGGAACAGAGGGCTTAGTAGATGACAGCAGGAAATAGCCAACCCAGGATTTAAAACCAGGTCTGACTGCAGAGATCATGATCAGACAGTATTTTAGATGCGCAGCTGCATCTGGTGATAGTCTTTAAGGAAAGTACCGTAAGAGTGGAAAGTCCCACTTAGGTTTGATGGCAGAGGTAGGAAGGAGAATGCAACCAAGATCAACTTCATTGCATTGGGCTTATACCATATAAACATTAAGTAAGTGGCTTTCTTTCCTTCATAGCAAGGGCAGTCTGCATTATATGATTGGTAGAGAATGAGGCTAGTCTTCCCAGAGAATTTGACCAGAGCTTGGAAAATACTCTAAGCCAGCTAAATCAGTTTCACTGACACCTCCATTAAGTGTCTTCCCTTATTTTCAGGCCATCTCCCATTGTGACACACAAAATGAGCCTCAGTTGCCTGCTTCTAATTCCTCCCTCTTCTTTGATAATTACTTATACCAAAAGAATCTTGCCTGAATCCCATGATTGAGTGAACAAAGGAGGATATTTGGCCCTTAAAAACAAATTGAAATATAACTAGGCAGCAATGCATCACATGAGAAATGTGTCTTGGTATAATGTGAAAAAATAAACACACTTATGGAAGTGGCAGGATAATACAGAGGTTAGGAACATATTTGGATTCAAATCACCCTTCTGCTACATTAAAGCTTCCTGACTTTGGGCAGTTTCCTCAAATGATTCATTGTAAAGCACTCAAAACAGACTGTCACATAGTAGATGCTCAATAACTGGTACCTGTTACTGTTATTAACTATTGAGCCCATTGCTATACATCAAGTGCTGTGCTCATTGCTTTACATGAATTATCTCAATAAATTCAAATAACTCAATTAGTTAAATACTGTTATTATTCCCAGTCACCACATGGATAAGAAAGAGTAGGGTATCTTCAACTGATTTGGGATTCTAAAATGGATACATTGCTCACGCCCACCCAACAAATTTACCATCATCTTCACCACAAGTGACATGGGAATAATTTATTCATTTATAATGACATGACTTTTAATGACATTCTTTAAAAAAAAAAAAAAACAGAAATCTAGCTCTCCCTGTTGCAAAGAAAACTACAGGTAAATAGCATTGAAGTAACTTTCCTGGGCACTGGTTTTTGAGAATATGTTAGTCACTTTCCATTCTAGAACATTCCACAGAATGAAAAGGTATGATGAGGTGTTAGTGTGGCATCAGACTACACAGACTCAGGTTGAACTGGATTGTCAGAGTCCTGCATCTGCCAAGGAAATTCATCTTCAAGGACATATTCCACTGTCCCACCAGTCTCCTAGCCCGACCTATGCATCACACTCACATCCCATGAGTAGACAATGTCCTGATAGTAAGAGACCCCCTGACGGCTTACTTGGTAAAGAATCCACCTGCAGTGTGGGAGACTGAACATTGGTTCAATCCCTGGCCTGGGAAGAGCCCCTGAAGGAGGGCATGGCAACCCACGCCAGTATTCCTTCTGGAGAATCCCCATAAACAGAGGTGCCTGTGGGCTACAGTCCATGGGGTTGTAGAGTTAGACACGACCGAGAGACTAAGCACAGCACAACCCAAGAGACCAACACTGCACCGGGCTTCACCAGGCAACCGTGTCCTTGGGATAAACAGCCAAGGCAGTCTGCTCGGTGGATGGAGGTAGCTAAACAGAGGAACAATAGGCAGTGACTCAGACACCCTTGGAAGCTGTATTTTAGTGCATCCTTACAGGACTGAAGATAAATGGGAAGAACTGTAAATAGTAGCAATATTATCCAGGACTGGCAAGAGAGAACAGAAAACTGTTATACATATATATTAACTGGCAGTGCTCAAAATTTAGAGTGCATCAGAATTACCTTGAGATCTTCTTCAAAGTGAATCCTCAGTCCTCCCCAGAGATTCTGATTTAGTAGGTCTCAGACAGAGCTCATGAATCTCCATTTTTTTAATCAAACATTTCATGATTCTAATGCAGGACTTCTCTGGACCACACCATGAGAAACACTGCATTAATCTGCTCAAACAATCTTATCCAGTAAGTAACATAGCCTTCAGGGAGACATTTCCCCAGCTTATTAAAAACTAGCTGAGAGTCACACATTTTATAAACTTGACAGGGTTAAGAATAGATAGGGGCTCCATCAGTTTCTCAAACTTCTCTAGAAAGCCTTTTTTTCCCTACTAGAAGTAAGATATTTTGAAATCATTTGTGACTAGATACAAGTTTCCATATCATATTGTCAAGTATTTTTTGTGACTTATCCTCAGCCTCCATCACAACTTCCTTCACTAAGAAGCTTCACATGCAAACTTCAATAGAGACACTTCTCTGCATTGCTACATATCTTAGCCTCCATCTTGAATCTATCTCTATAGCATCCTCTTTTTAGCTCTAAATGTAGTCACTTAAATGAGGGACAACATGGATATGCAGCCATCTCAATAACCAAGCAAAGTGAAGTAAACAGCAACTGATGGATGCCAATGTTCAGAAGTGTGAAGCTGATTTAGATAAAGTAGACATTTCAGTTTGAGATCTAATAAAAAACAAAACAGCAGTCACAAGGAGCCTTTTCCCATTACTCTGCTGGGGATAATCTTTATCTAAATCAATACTGTAAAAGTAACAAAAGGCACAAAGTCGTCTGCTGCATAATTCATTTATTATGAAATTATATAAGACTCAAAGAATTGAAACAGGATTATTTATGTGATCATTAAACCCAGGGCAATTTCTACAGATTTTTGGTCCTGTTTAATGGAAATCTTAGTCACAGATATATATTTAGCCAGGTTTCATTACACGTATTGTTACTTCCAACTAAGTATTCCTCATTACAGTTGACATGCTGTGCTTCCTTACTGTGCTCCAGTGAAGTAGTTCAGTCGTGTCCGACTCTTTGCGACCCCATGGACTGTAGCCTACCAGGCGCCTCCATCCATGGAATTTTCCAGGCAAGAGTGCTGGACTGGGTTGCTATTTCCTTCTGCAGGGGATCTTCCTGACCCAGGGATTGAACCCAGGTCTCCCACATTGCAGGCAGATGCTTTACTGTCTGAGCTACCAGGGAAGCCCTTACTATAGCAGTTTAAAAATTGTTTATTCTTTTATTTTACTGCACCAAAGAATTAAAAAAATATGAAAAGTAATATACAATAATCCCCTTGACAACTTTTCATGCTACTCATATGTTGTCGTTTAATTACTAACAACTCTAACTTAATCACTTTTTAATAACCCTACTTTTCAACAGGAATATTTCAACTATAATAGCCATGATACTTACATCATGCTAGAATGAAATCTTGCGTAATAACTAAGCTTATATTTTATGTGAAACACACATACAAGACTTACATTTAGTAGGACCACACTGGCAAGAAAAAATGATCACCAGCACAATGGTAATGTAACTCGTTCAATAACAGAAAGTGGCCTCAAAGAGTTAAAAAGATAAACTTTTACACAAACTTGGGGGCATACTATGTTAAATTTAGCTATGGAAGCCATGAACAGCTTAAAACATTTTTGAAGGGTCATGAGAACCAGCTAGTCTGGTATAACCTGCTGGTTTGATAATCGAGGATGTCACCTCTCTGCACTCTGGCATTACTGTAGTTATCATCTACTGCTACATAGCAAATTATCACAAGCTGAGGGACTTAGGAAAACACAAATTTAATATTTAGCGGTTTCCATGGATGAAGAGTCTGGTTATGGGTTAGCTGAGTCCTCCACTCAGGCTTAAACCAAAGAGTAGCATCAGACTACAGTCACTTCTGAAGCACTGGGTCTGATTCAGCATACACTGGTTGTTCACAGAATGAATTTTTTTGTGGCTGTATGACTGAGGTCCCTATTTTCTTATTAGCTGTTGGATAGGGAATCACTCCCAATTCCTAGAACTTGTTTTTAGTTCTTTGCCCTCAATACAACATGGTGGTTTGTTTCTTCAATGCCAGTGGGAAAACATCTATGTTTCAGATCTCTCTGATCCCTTTTCAGGAGTGACTTGATTAAGTCAAAATCACCCAGATTTTCCACTTTTGATGAACTCAGACAACTGATTAGGAACCTTAATTATGTTTGCAAAATCATTTCCACCATATACAGTCCCATAATTATGGCATATCAGAATGATAAATCCTACTTAGAATTTATAGACCACAGATCACTACCATAGTTACAAATCAAATCTTACTTACAGTCAAAGGAAAGGGATTATACAGGGAAGGTACACCAGGATGTGGAATCTTACGGCCATCTTGGAATTCTGCCTACTACTGTGTATTTCTACTCTAATTGCTGAGTAGCCTGCCAGGGGTCCCATGGTTATGAGTCACTGAAAGATAAATTTTATTTCATTATTTTGATTCAAACTACATTTGGGAGGATGCTCAGCAGAGAGCTATGAGGCATTTGGCTGCTGAATGTACAGAAACAGACAGATCTGAAGTCCTAGAGTGGAGCTGTCCACCAGCCACTTATAGCAGCGAGAGGAGAAAATGGCTAGAGAAAACCACAGCTGCACTATGGTTGTCCACTCTGGCACGGACTGCATATTGACAAGCTGTCTTCATCCACTGATGTGCAGAAAGCAAGAGAATAATCTAGGAAAGGATGAAGAGTAGCACGTTTGGTGCCATACCACGATAGCTTCCAGACTGCATTCATTACAGATTAGATTCTCTAGAGAGTAGACTTTGTCTCCTGCTTCTTACTGCAATAGCAATTGCAGCCTAGCCCTCTTTTCACTATGGTCATGACCAATTTTATGGATATCTCTTTTACTCCCATCACAACGGATCACAGTGAAATCATTGTCTGGGTACAAGTCCTAATTCCTTAACCTTAGTTACCTCACCTATAAAATATACATAGTAACAACATCTCAGAGTTCCTGAGTTGAACTTTCAACATGATGAGCAACCCAGATGAGTGTCAAGTAAAAAGAAAATAAATGTTATTGGTATTGGTATTTATAATTAGAATGGGTGGGTGTTATAGTTACTTTGCTCTCAAGTATACCCAGCTGTGTCAGAATCACAGCATCCACTCAATGTGTGCCTGTTAAAACTCTGTTAAGCCAGCTTCCCCCATCTGACGTACCTTCAGTCTACACTATTGTCAGAGTGATAGGAACATGCCATTCATCATCTTCAATTCTCAGTGGTATCTTACTGACTCCAGAATGGAATTCCCAAACCATATCAAGGCACAAAAATTTCCTTCCAGTCAAGGAGAACTCTAGCCTCATTACCCAAGAATCTGTCTTCAAGTCCTGCTGAACTACTGCTGTAGTCAAAATACCAGGTTTATTTCTCCAACTGCTTCCTTTTCCTTCTGAGAAATCAACTTAAATATCTTCACTTGGGTGGGGTATTTCACAAAACCCTTTCTCCAACCATACAATATTGATCTCCTTTTTCTTTCTGTTTTGTATTCATCTCACTTATGATCCTTTTAAAATTTATTAACTGGTTGGCATAACTAACTCCTCTATGCAACTATGAGTCCTTGAAAGAAAGAATCATATCTTATTTATCTTTCCAACATCAGGAATTATCCATGTGCATTAGTTGATCAGTAAATGTTGTGGTAAATGAAGGAGGGTTGGAAGAAAGGTCACAGGGGAACTTAAGGCAGATGAAAAACCCTTCATGCGTTCATATCACCATGCCTAGAATCCAACCATTATTTCATTTTTCATTCCTGTAAATAACTTGAAAGGCAGAAAACATTAATCACTGACACCTTGGTGTGAAAGAGTTTTGTTTATCACTTTTGTGCAGGAAAAGTGAGACCCCTGGCAACCTGGCTATTTGACTATGATATTTGACTTTGATTATACTATGCATAAAGGATAGTATAATCAATCAATTGGCTTTCCTGGTGGCTCAGATGGTAAAGCGTCTGCCTGCAATGCAGAAGACCCAGGTTCGATTCCTGGGTCGGGAAGATCTCCTGGAGAAGGAAATGGCAATCCACTCCAGCACTCTTGCCTGTAAAATCCCATGGATGGAGGAGCCTGATAGGCTACAGTCCATGGGGTCGCAAAGAGTCGGACATGACTGAACGACTTCATTTTCATGTATAAAGGAGATATTCCTAAGAGCCAGTTTGTTAGCAGGTAAAAAAGCTCATCCAATAGAATAGTTGAACTGGAAAACTGAGTGATTCTAAGACAATCCAGTATATTCTAAGACAGTCCAGTGTTTCTAAGACAATCTCTAGTCTGCAAAATTGTGCTTCCCTTCTTTTCTATGTTTTACTATATTGAACATTCACATTTTGGGGGGGGGGGGGGGGATAATAAATAATGGTGGTTCAGATGATAAAGAACCTGCCTGCAATGTAGGAGACCTGGGTTCGATCCCTGGATCAGGAAGATCCCCTGGAGAAGGGAACAGCTACCCACTTCAGTATTCTTGCCTGGGAAATTTTAGGGGCAGAGGAGCCTGGCAGGCTACAGTCCATAGGGCTGCAAAGGATTGAACATGTCTGAATGACTGATCACACACATACATTTTTGTTAGATGGAAATGCTTGTCATTAACAAGAGGAAAATAATCATCATTTGCTCTGGGGAACCACATGTGTCAATTTGCTTTTACAATATCTTGGATTGATCAAACTCTCAATTCACATGTCAACTGCTCCTTTTTCATAATTTATAAACCCTAATGATTTTAGCATAAAGTTAATCAGCACATTTGCATTACTGAACATACAAATGATTTTGATTAATTAACATAAAATTGTGAAAATCTGCCTGTTACTCAGTGTCCAAAAACATTTTCCATCATTTTAATATGACTCTCTACACTTTGGGGGGTTGGAAATGCAATAAAATTCACGGAGAAATCAAAAGGGCAAATGTATTTATATCAACTGCATTTTTAAACAATTCCATTTCAAAAATATGATAAAAAACATCCATTCCTATAATATATATATACATATATACATATGTATATACATGAAGTCACAAGGTATGACTATAGAGGGCAGCGTATGTGCATGTACAAATATTCACTGTCAGAACTTGTGTATCCAAATGGGTCTTTTACCCTTTAAAGAAGCTGTGTATGAAAGTTATGCAGTTGTTCCAATGATGCTGCCTTTGCTCAAACATTTTCAAGCTCCCCTTTTGGGAATTCCCTTTAGATTCTGGCTACTATCAAGTTCAAAGCTTCCAGTCCTCTGCACCAGTGAAAATGAAAATGAATGAGACTTTCATAACCATCTCCTCATTGGTAAGCATTTCTGAAAATATTTAATGTTTTAAATATTTAATAATAACAAATTGAACATATTTAATATATTATATTAGAATACCTCTATTAATATACATAATTTATATAAATATATATTAGAATATATTTATAACAATAGAGAAAACATTCAAGAATCGTAAATGACTCCCATGACACATGCCTTGTGAACACTGCTGATGTGATGAGTGCCTTGCTAACTGCTTGAGCTTCCCATGGTTGCTTCTCTCTCTCAGGTCACCAGAAGTGTCATATCTAGCGAACCAGCAAATGTGGGCTCCTGAAGCTTGACATGGCTGGCCAAGATTCCACCTGCATATGGATTCCTCATGAAGTTAATAGAACCTAAAGTTTGCCTGAAGCCCAACTGTGTCTTCACTGTAATTTGCATGAAAAATAATTCATGCTTTATCCAACTCACAGGAAGGCACAGCCTCTTCTCATCATGTTTTAACTACTTTGTTTTGTAAACTGCATCACTGAAAAGGGAGATACTCAAAGAAGAGAGTAACGTGGCTATTTTTTATTGACTTATGGCTACCTACTCCAGTATTCTTACCTGGAGATTTCCATGGACAGAGGACCCTGGGGGGCTACAGTTCATGGAGTCTCAAAGAGTAGGACATGACTGAGAAACTAACACTTTCTATGCACAGGTTTGCTAGGAAAGGAGATTTGTAGTCCAAGATTAGAATAAGCCTTTCATTTTATCATTGATTTCAATATATACTATCCTTGCCTACATTTCCAGGATAATTAGAAGTTCACAGCATCATTATTAGTCACAGTAATCCTAACAATTTCTTGCTACCCAGGATAGAAATGAGTCTCGACAATTCTATTCCATTTGGAAAAAAACATCTTGGATTCACCATTCCCTTAAGCTCGTGATGTTGAAAGTTTGAATTAGGCTTGGAAAAGGTCATTTTTCTATATATTGTATCAGTTATTTACTTTTATATTTTGAGACTTATGCACTGTGCATCAAAGTATTTTTTTTTTTTTTACTATTGTACCACTAAATAGCAGGAAAGAAAATGATACACTAGTCTGTGCTTTCTTTTCATTCTAAAATCCTGTTATTTGTGTACTGCTCACTGATATAGGCCCCTAATAAGTGCAAGTTTCTATATAAACTTCGGATTCATTTTATTAAAGAGCCTAGGCATAAAGAGAAGCTTATTTTTCTCTTTGTGGACTTAATCTTGTAACTTTACAAGGCTAGCACAAACCCTCTTGACCTTATATTTTTCCCAGACATCAGAAACATGAAGTCATTCAATCAGGAATTGTTTAAAAAAGATATATATTTAAGCCTTAAATAAACTATGGAGAAAAGTCAACATAATTCTTCCTGTTAAAAAATGAACTCTGCTCAGTGTTATGTGGGTTTGGATGGGACAGGAGTTTGGAGACAATGGATACATGTATATGTATGGCTGAATTCCTTCGCTTTTCACCTGAAACTATCACAACACTGTTAGTCAGCTATATTCCAATACAAAATAAAAAGTGTTTTAAAAGTGAACTCTGGAACATCGCTATTAATAATTTGACAAGGGCTGTGCACACCTGTGAAGAATGAAGTGCTACACTAAGTAGATAATAAACCTGACATATTTAAAGAGAGAACTTATGAAGTAAGTGCAAATTCTAATATGGTACTTAGAGCTCACTCTCTTCACAGGCACAAAAAGAGAAATGCCAAAGATAAGTTTAAAGGGGGCCGAGGCCCTTCTTTCTGCTTGCCAACATCTACCAGTCT
This sequence comes from Capra hircus, assembly GCF_001704415.2. NCBI lineage: Eukaryota > Metazoa > Chordata > Mammalia > Artiodactyla > Bovidae > Capra > Capra hircus. Next base: position 41,303,048 of record NC_030813.1, read on the forward strand.
GTCCAATATTTCCATCTTCAGACAGGTTTTGCTAGCAGCTATGATCATCTGGCCCCATTTACATGTGGTTGGATCAACCATATCTGAAGTAGGAATAGACTTAAGGAGCAACAGATACACTAATGTAGCATGGACTGAACCTTGCCTGAAGCCCTGCAGTGAACTTAGGATCCAGTGAATAACTAGTTTTTACCTTATATTTAAATCCACAGTTTACCTCTCCTGCCTGCCTACCAATTACCAGAATTTCTCTTTTGGCTTATAAAGTCCTCAAATGCTGGCTACCTTCCTGGATCTCTGGAGATTGTCTTCTCCTCAGTGACCCACTGTGGTAATCTACCTATTCACCCAATATGAGTCTACTATGTCTTGCTGAATTTGTCTGATCCTTGAGTCACCTAGTCACCTCTTGAATATCAGTACATACAAGATAATGCTAGCCCATCAGAGTTAACGCCCTTCTACCCATGGTGAAGTCAGACAAACTTTGTCTTCTAACACCCTACACAGAAATACACATGTATGCACACAATCATATACACAGTCAGTTAAAATTCTGCTCTCCAGCAATCCACTGAGTTCCACTGTATAATAATCCTTTTGAGGGTTTTATCATTGAAATATATTGGTTTACAATGTTGGTTTTGGGTTTATAGAAAATTATACATATATAATACATATTTTAAAAGTTATATATATATATACATACATACATACACACACATATTCTTTTTCAGATTCTTTTCCATTATAGGTTATTACAAGATAGTGAACATAGTTCCCTGTTCTATATAGTAGGTTCTTGTTTTTTATCTTTTCTATACATAATAGTGTGTATCTGTTAATTCTAAACTTCTAATTTATCTCTCACTCTTCCTTTCCTCTTTGGTAACCATAATATGGTTTTCTAAGTCTGTATTTTTTTAAATTATTGTGTCATGTTAATGAATAGCAACATCAACTTAATAGTTTCATAGTCAACAATTTTTTTTTAAATAGAACAAACTAATGTAGAATTGAGGACACTAGAAAAAATGGAACAGAAGTCATTCTTTAGGATAAGAGAAGAGAATAGGTGAATGCTCAGCAAATAGAAAAGGTCAGTAGTATTTGGTGGAATTATTTCCTAATTATGTCTACGTGTGTTTTTGTGTGTGATCTAGGTTATGACAAAACATATATTTCTTATTGCAGTTCATGATCAAATACTTTTATAAACTATATATTAGAGCACCTGGAGAGTAAGGCATCAAATATACAAAATTCTAAAAGAAATTGTAAACTTGTCACCTTCATGGATTGCACATTAAGTCGGTACTTCCCTCTAGATGCAACAACAAATGCAATTTCATCTGATAAACTTTGTTATTTTCAAGAAAGCAGATAAGCAAATCTCTGAGGAAATGGGAATGCAGACAAGTGACTTTCGATGGCAGAATAAAGACACAGTAAGTCCTGTGTATGAAAAGTATGCTGGGTGAGTTCTGGGCTAGAAGTGCCTCGGTAGATAGGATCTAGCGTAATCAGAGCAGCCCCATGAATTTGGACAAGTGAACAAATGACACTAGAGAGAAGGGGGCTCCATGCGTAACTGGGCTCCACATGTGTAATTATTCCACTGTTAACGAGTTGTTGAGCTGAACTGGTTGTGTTGAGGTGAAGAGCAGTGATGGTGATACCTGATATCTGTTTATATCTTTACTGTTTTCAGAGCATTTTCTCGCCTATTATATTACTTTATCATCATAAGAAGAGCTGGAATTAAAAGGAAGAAAGTGAGGCACCAAGGGGGCAAACTTTAAGGAGGTGCTCATTCTTGGTGTCTTGTAAATGTCCTGAGCACTTTGCTCACATCACCCTGGTCTCGGCTATCATCATGAGAAGAGATATCATCAACTCTGTTAGATATCAGTAATATCATTAGATATCAGTAAAGCTAGGTGCATAGAACTTAGGTGCAAGTGTCACTAACAGGGTTGAATCTTTAAACACTTTTCCTCCTGACTCCTGGGGAAAAAAAATGCAATTTTCATCTACTTTAGACAACCTCAGTAAGGACTTATACTGCTTGAATTAGCAAAACCATAAATTTGCAAGATAAAAAAACATAATATCCTTATTTGCTATGAAATTTTTGTTCAGGAAGAATGGCAAACTGAAGCCAATAAGATTTCAGCTTTGGATCCCTAAATTATATTTGAGACACATCCATTTCAGAAAGACACAGACAAATTGGAAACCATTTAAGGAACAATTTAAAAAATGATTAGAGATAAGAAAGATTTGATTTATGAGGCCAGATTAAAGAAGATAAATGCCTTGGCTAAGTGACAACCAGGAATATGATAAGAAGCTACAAATATTCAGTTCAAATATTAGGAGACTGTAAATATGTGTACTGGAAAGGGCTTTTAAGTGTGCTATATGATAGAACTAGGAATAAAATGTAAAATTGTAGATAATAAGAAGAGGACTTTGGAAAAGGGGATTCATTAAGTTGAGAAGTAAAACATAAACTAAGTGGGGGAGAGGGGAGAAAGAGGGGAGAAGAAAAAGAAAAGAACAGGAGCATGAAGAATGAGAAAGAAAGAAAGAAAGGAAAAGGGAAGAATGAAGAAAAGAGAGACATAAAGGGAAAGCAGTGGGGGAGAAGGAGAGAGACAGAGAGAGAGGGAGGGAGGACGGGAAGAATATACTGTTTTTCTATAAACGACACCAGAGATATTAATATCAATCTCTGAAGAGAATTTTAAAATATGAAAGGCATGAATCTTTATCATAACTTTAATAAATAAATGTTAATTGTCACTTACTAAAATATAGAATCCAGAAAGTGTAAGGAATGCTTCTGTAAAACGACTCTGTTTTATGAAAGAAATTATCAAAAGGAAAGAAAAAAAGAAATAGGAAACCATGTCTTATTCCACCACATCTAATAATAGGAAATATCAGAAATAAGTTTCTGGCAGGTCTCAGGAGGCATAAATATCCCTCCAGAAACCTGAGCCAGTCAACGAGATGGCATCAACACCCTACCTCAGGGGAGAAGCCTGCTGCTAAATCAAAAGGAGACAGTAATAGAGAGCTGATGAAGCTGCTCTGAAATTCAGGGCCTGGGCACAGGGAACTTGCCAACCTTTGGCTGGCTTGCTACACATAACAGTTACCGTAATTGAAACTGAATTATAAAACTGCCCTGGCACACATTCTACTTCAAAAGTCCAACAACACATAATAATGCTATTAAAATAAAGACATCTGGAAATAGCCTATAGTCCCATTTTCTCTCTATAACTGGCATCTGCCTTCTTAAAGTGACCTTCATGTTTCCTCTACTATAAAATGGCAAAGTAGTGAAAAAGGGACTCCTTTTAGGCCAATTACAATGTCAACATGGGTTGAGCACTAACTAGGCTCCAAACACTGCGCCAGCCGTGTCTCTTTTATAAGCTCCTATGCCACTGAAATCCTTAGCCTCCATTTCACAGATTAAAAATCTGAGGCCAAAGAAGTTAAGTAATTTGCCCTAAATCACTTACATAGTAAGAGAAAGAGTCAGGAAGGAACAGAATTCCAGCGTATACCCAACACTCAGCAAATTGCCCAGCACATAACACATAGTAAGCATTTCTATTATACCCAACACTCAGCAAGCTGCCCAGTGCATAACACACAGCAAGCACTCAGTTAATAGTATTAATTTGAAGAGAATTGATAGTATAATTGAGATGTGAAAAGAATCTCCAACAAGTTTGGCCACGACTTGTTGAATTATATATGAGCCAATTACAGCCATATCTGTAAGTCAAAGTCGCTCAGTCATGTCTGACTCTTTGTGACCCCATGGACTATACAGTCCATGGAATTCTCCAGGCCAGAATACTGGAATGGGTAGCCTTTCCCTTCTCCAAGAGATCATCCCAACCCAGGGATTGAATCCAGGTCTCCAACATTGCAGATGGATTCTTTACCAGCTGAGTCACAAGGCGAGACCAAGAATATTGGAGTGGGTAGCCTATCCCTTCTCCAGATCTTCCCAACTCAGGAATAGAACTGGGGTCTCCTGCATTGCAAGCAGATTCTTTACCAACTGAGCTATGAGGGAAGCCCTCACATCTATAAAATGGCATCTTTTAAGGACAAAGTATCTTCTGCCTTCTTTGGTACTGATGTCACCACAAATATACCAGATTTCCTCTATATCAAATAAATAGAAAATGGACCTAACATCTGGATTAGCCTTTCAATAAATGCTAGACTTTTATAAAACAACATATATGATCACGTCATTCTTTGTATGGTATTAGATTGACAGAAATAAGACTGACAATATGTAGTATTGATTACAAATAAATTTAAAAAGTACAGCTTATGGGTTCCCAAGAGCATATAGAAAAATAGAGAGGCCCAGTCTATACTTAGAGATCTTATAATTCCACTGGAAGGCAAGATATAAATGTATAGAAAGGAAAGTAAATTGAGCTTTCAATAGCCATTTGAGATTTTTCCCAATAATTTTCATTCAACTAATATTTAGGAAATGCCTACTATGAACCAGAATGTGCTTTAGGCATCAGCCTACAAAGAAAGACTAAGATGGGATCATTGGTCTCAAGAATCCTGTAGTTTATTTGGGGAGAAAACTTGCAAATGCACAGTTTTAAAACACAAGGATTAGCACTTTAGAGAAAGGCATATGGTGCTAAGGAAAACAGATGAAGAAAGGTTTAATTCTGGTGACAGTGAGCTTTATGGTTTTATCGAGGAAGACTTCCCAAAGGAGGTGAGGGCCAAGTTGGGTCCTGATGAAAAAGTAGTTTTGTAGGCCAACAAGGGAGAACACTCCAAGAAGAGGAAACGTAATACAACAGTCTCCTGCTGCTGCTGTTAAGTCGCTTCAGTAGTGTCCGACTCTGTGCGACCCCATAGACAGCAGCCCACCAGGCTCCTCTCTCCATGGGATTCTCTAGGCAAGAACACTGGAGAGGGTTGTCATTTCCTTCTCCAATGCATGGAAAAGTGAAAGTGAATGCAGGTATAAAAATTTTAGAAGACTATGGCAGATAGGGATAGGGACGTCTTACTAGCAAAATTAATAATATTTGATGGGGGAGGATTTTACTTAAAACTATCTAATTTCAGTTTGGGTTTTTTTTGTTGTTGTTCCCCAGGTCCACTTGAATGCTGACAAATACTGAGATGAGTTCAAGGGCATCTCAGTTAGGAACTTAGCATCCTGACCAGCATATTGGAAAGTCTCCCTCCTTCACTGTATTCAGTCTACATAAGCTAAGGCATTATCTATTGTTTAACTTAGCATATCTAATAAATCATCTATTATATAATTTCAATGTTCAAATAGTGTTCAAGAGTATATCCACTTTTTGGAAACTAAACAGAATTGCAGAAGAGACATCATGAAATATATGATTAGTTAAAACCTAAGAAGTGAGAGTCATTTCCTTTAAATGCAAAATTACAAAAGTGTATACATTGATCAACATGGATATGTTACAGATATTTTGGAATCTAAGTAAGTCTTAGAATCTCATGAATACTGCTATTAGACATTCTTTTGAAGCACTGACTGTAAGGAGCACAGTGCAATCAAAGTTATAAAAATTACAGACAATAACATTTACAGTTACAGAATTCTGATGAGAATTCCAGGAATTAAACAGTTGCACTCTTCACTTTCATACAAAAATAAACTAGAAAACTGAGTGATGACATTCACCTTGCCCATTTCTAAGGTTAAGGAAAGCTTTATGTATTAATTCTCTCCAAGTGAAAACAAGGAATAAGTTCACATATAATCCTGGAGAAATTTAATTGAAACCTCATAAAACATTCCGCATGAATGGTTTTCAACAAAAATGTGATGTCCTTAAAGAATAATGAGCTCCAGAGCTTCCTCTTCAAACATAATCAACATTGTCATTGAACTTGGTCACTCCTTCCTCCTGTGAATGATTGCCTTTTGCAAATGAATTTTAACAGAATCCCCCCACTTCATTCTCAGCCCTGTCTTTACTTCTCCCTCTTAATTTTGTTGCTTCTGGAAAACAGTCTACTTTTTTCTTAGCCATGTCTCACCCATCGCTTCTGGCAGGAATTAACTGCCCCTTGAAGACATTGAGATGTTCCTTCAGAAAGCTAAGACCTATCCCTTCCAAATCAGACCTGTATCAGGCACTGAATTAAATTAGATTAACTCCTGATTTAATACTTTAACCACCTGATGCAAAGAGCCAACTCCTTGGAAAAGACCCTGATGATGGGAAAGATTGAAGGCAAAAGGAGAAGCAGGTGGCAGAGGATGAGATGGTTAGACAGCATCACCGACTCAGTGGACATGAATCTGAGCAAACTCCAGGAGATGGTGAAGGACAGGGTGCCTGGCATGCTGCAGTCCATGGAGTCACAAAGGGTCAGATACGACTTAGCAACTGAACAATAACAAATGTGGCTCCAGGCCACAGCTTCCTACTGACTACTGTTTTTCCAGTTCTGATAATTCGGCCTGATTCATGTATAAGGCTATATCCTACTCTTCCTTGGTTGATAGATTCTCTCATTTTTGACTTCCTACCACATGCTTTGACTGTGGTCTTTGTGTTTTGATCTCTTGATGTGGCCTTACAAGGCCTTTTCTCTCTCTACTCTCCTCCAGCCATTAACAAGTCTTACGGAGTCTTCATCCAAAATAAACCCTTCTGTCTCCTGTAATGTACTGTGCTAGTAATAATCCCAATTACTTCTTTTCTTTATCCATTATTTTCAATTTTTTGTTCAATTTTTATAATGTTGCGTTGGTTTCTGCCATACAACAATACAAATCAGCCATACTTCTCGACTTCAGTACTGAAACAACTTCTCATTTGTCCTCACTGCTTCTTCTCTTATTCCTTCCAATCAAAGGGGTTTCTTAAAATATATATATATTGGATCACCTTATCATGCACACACACAACCATTCAGCGGCTTCCCATTTTATCAGAATAACATTCCAAATGCTTTTTTATGATTATTGAGTATTGCCTCCTTCTCTAATAGTTCTATAAGGGCTCAGAATTTTGTACCTGTTTTTCCTTCTTCCTGAAATGTTCCTCCCCATTACTCTTTTCACTGTTGGTTTCTTCTGAGCCTTCTGGCCTCTGTTCACATATACTTCTCTACAGAGACCTTCCCTGACCATGTTATTTAAATAGCTGTCCCCATAGAAACATGTAATTTAAAACATTCTCGACATCTTGTTTCAGTCCTTAACTGTTGACACACTGGGTAACTGGAAAAATACTTATTTTTATGTGGGTCTTGACTTCCTCCTCAGAATATAAATTCTTTTAGGCAAAGATTCTAACTTTTTGACATTTTATTTCCAGGGACTAGTATCAAACAAAATACATAAAACAAAATAAATAAATGCAGTAAAATAATTAAAAATAAATAAATTCAACAGACCTAGTTGAGAACAAACTCAGAACACAGATGTATTCACACATTCACATACCTTTAATATATACGATAGCACTAGAAGAAAAGTAAGTTTCTCAAAGTATTTGTATCAGTTTCAGAGTTTAACAGAAATTCCTGAATCTAAACGCAGTGTTTTGCTTTTTTCATGATCTACATTAGCAAAATCATTGTTTCACTTAAAAGTTTGCCTCTTGCTGAAATGTCACCATGCAATTTTCTTCTACCATGTAAGTTATCTTTAAAAAGTCAAGCAAAAAATATAACCACACATACTGGCTTTCTCTCCCTAAAATCAGAACAAAGCACTCATTAATAAAAATCTCTTCCTCAAAACTTGTCACATGAAATTAAAGATGGATTAAAGAAAAAGAATGGATCTTTCTAGTGATAAGACCAATGGTTAGAGGCCAAAAGGCAATTATCTGTTTGTTTTTTGAAAACTTAGTCCAAAAACCTTGGGGATCTCTATGCCACTATTCCATTATATCACGTTAGAAATAAATTGCAGCACATGGTAAAGGCATTATTTTCCTAAATATACTAAAAACTGTGACATAAGGAGTTTGCAATACAAGTGATAACTATCAGTTGCAAAGCCAGTGCAGGAAGGCAGCCAAAACTCATCTTTCTTTCATCCAACAACCATTCATAGAGCATCTGATAGTCATAGTGACTGAGATCAAGATCTGAGAATGAAGGGTTCAAGGCTTTAGCTTTGTACAAGCGTGTGGCATTCAACCACTGTTTGTTTATCCTTAAAATCAGGTTAATATAACATCTATCTTATAAGGTTGTGGTGAGAAATAAGAAGACAAAATGAGTAAAATTTCCACTACATAGTAAGATCTCAAAAACAATCTTAGTTTTGCCACAGAATAATGTATCCTGACGAGCATACATTTAAGATATCCTGCATCCTTTAGGGGAGGATTAAAGGGTACCTGGTGGAATGGTTGGAGTTAAATAACTTTAGGTTTTTTAAGAATAAACTGTGCCCCTTCCCCATTTTTAAAACAGCATTACTGAGGTATAATTTGCATGGCTTTGAATTTACTGATTTAAGTGTACAATTGAATGACTTTTAGCAAATTTCATAGTTGCATGTGCATGCTCAATTGCTTAAGTCATGTCCAAATCTTTGCAAACCTCTGCTGTCTAAGGTATTCCCCGGGTAAGAATACTAGAGAGAGTTGCCATTCCCTTCTCCAGGGGATCTTCCTGACTCAGGGATTGAATCTGTGTCTCCAGCCTCTTCTGTGTTGTAGGTGGATTCTTTACTGCTGAGCCACCGGAGAAGCCCTCACAGTTACACAACCATTGCCAAATTCCAAAGTTAGAATATTTTTGTCACTCCCTTCAAAAGATCCCTCATGCCCAATTGTAACTGCTCCTCTTCACACACCCAGCACCAGGCAAACTTTAGCTTAGTTTCTATCTCTGTAGATTTAACTTTTCCTGAAATGTCATATAAATGGAATTATACAATATGTGTTCTTTAGTTTCTGTCTTTATCATGTCACATAAAGTGAAAGTCAGCCTTGTGGTAGCCTGTATCAAGTTAGTCTCTTTATTTGTTAATAGTATGCCATTCTATGAATATGCAGTGTTGTTCTATTCACCAGTTGACTGACATTTGAATTGTTTACAGTTTTTGAATACTACCAAATGCCAGGATGGATGAAGCACAAGCTGGAATCAAGATTGCTGGGAGAAATATTAATAGCCTCGGATATGCAGATGATACCACCCTTATAGCAGAAAGCAAAGAGGAACTAGAAAGCCTCCTGATGACAGTGAAAGAGGAGAGTGAAAAAGCTGGCTCAAAATTCAACATTCAAAAAAACTGAGATCATGGCATCTGGTTCCTCACTTCATGGCAAATAGATGGGGAAACAATGGAAACAGTGACAGACTCTATTTTCTTTGGCTCCAAAATCACTGCAGATGGTGACTTCAGCTATGAAATTAAAAGATGCTTGCTCCTTGGAAGAAAAGCTATGACCAACCTAGACAGCATATTAAAAGGCAGAGACATTACTTTGCCAACAAAGGCCTGTCTAGTCAAAGCTTTGGTTTTTACAGTAGTGATGTATGGATGTGAGAGTTGGACTATAAAGAAAACTGAGTGCCAAAGAGTCAATGCTTTTGAACTGTGGTGTTGGAGAAGATGCTTGAGAGTCCCTTGGACTGCAAGGAGATCAAACTAGTCCATCCTAAAGGAAATCAGTCCTGAATGTTAATTGGAAGGACTGAAGCTGAAGCTCCAGTACTTTGGCCACCTAATCGGATGACGTGACTCATTAGAAAAGATTCTGATGCTGGGAAAGATTGAAGGCAGGAGAAGGGGATGACAGAGGATGAGATGGTTGGATGTCATCACCAACTCGATGGACATGAGTTTGAGCAAGCTCAAGGAGTTGGTGCTGGACAGGGAAGCCTGGCATGCTGCAATCCATGGGGTCTCAAAGAATCGGGCATGATGGAGTGACTGAATTGAACTGAATGATGCTACCATAAACATTCTCTCCCTGGGGAAGGAAATGGTAACCCACTCCAGTGTTCTTGCCTGGAGAATCCCGTGGACGGAGGAGCCTGGCAGACTTCAGTCCATGGGGTTGCAAGAGTCGGACATGACTTAGCAACTAAACTAAACATTTTCTTACAAGTCTTTTTGTAGACACATTTTCATTTCTTCTGGCACATTCCTAAAAGCCTTCCTTTCCCCATTTTAAGTGAAGGATCTGCCCCTGACAGTCTTCTGTGCCCCTTGGGGAGAATAATAGAGTTCTGACAAGCTGGAATCAAGATTTCCAGGAGAAATATCAATAACCTCAGATATGCAGATGACCCCACCCTTATGGCAGAAAGTGAAGAAGAACTAAAAGCCTCTTGATGAAAGTGAAAGAGGAGAGTGAAAAAGTTAGCTTAAAGCTCAACATTCAGAAAACAAAGATCATGGCATCCGGTCCCATCACTTCATGGGAAATAGATGGGGAAACAGTGGAAACAGTGTCAGACTTTATTTTGGGGGGCTCCAAAATCACCGCAGATGGTGACTGCAGCCATGAAATTAAAAGATGCTTACTCCTTGGAAGAAAAGTTATGACCAACCTAGATAGCATATTCAAAAGCAGAGACATTACTTTGCCGACTAAGGTCTGTCTAGTCAAGGCTATGGTTTTTCCTGTGGTCATGTATGGATGTGAGAGTTGGACTGTGAAGAAGGCTGAGCGCCGAAGAATTGATGCTTTTGAACTGTGGTGTTGGAGAAGACTCTTGAGAGTCCCTTGGACTGAAAGGAGATCCAAGCAATCCATTCTGAAGAAGATCAACCCTGGGATTTCTTTGGAGGGAATGATGCTGAAGCTGAAGCGCCAGTACTTTGGCCACCTCATGCGAAGAGTTGACTCATTGGAAAAGACTCTGATGCTGGAAGGGATTGGGGGCAGGAGGAGAACGGGATGACAGAGGATGAGATGGCTGGATGGCATCACGGACTCGATGGACAAAAGTCTGAGTGAACTCCAGGAGTTGGTGATAAACAGGGAGGCCTGGTGTGCTGCGATTCATGGGGTCGCAAAGAGTCGGACACGACTGAGTGACTGAACTAACTGAACTGATACCAGCTTGTAACTTGTAACTACTGAGACAGCTCATATGACAGTATGGAGAAAGGACAACAACTCTTGTTTCTGCCCCTTTTCCTAAAAATTTCCTTGTGACCTTGGGAGAGAAGTAGCATGCCTCTCAGCACCGAAGTATTAACCAAAGGCAGGAACTAGATTTTCTCTGAAGTATCTTCTACCTTGAAAAGTATAGATTATTTTCAGTTACTAAAGAATTTAAAAGCAAACCACAAATACAATGACTGTGTCATCTCCCTTGCCTCTGGCATTTTGGGGGTTGGCATTATGTGGGAGGCCAGCACAAGTTACAGAAGAATGATACAGAAAGTGAATGAGAGAATACGGGTACACCCTCCTACAGCATGCAGAACCCAGAATTTTCAAATTGGTACTCTAAATAGATCTCTTATGCTTTTTGAAGTTCTTCTTGCATCTCACTATCTTTTCCTGACCATATTTTCTAAGGCGGTCATTTCACTCAAAGTTACCTGGGCACACACACAATATGGACCTAACATCTGGATTAGCATTTCAATAAATGCTAAAGTTTTTAAAAACAACATATATGATCACTTCATTCTTTGTGTGGTATTAGACTGACAGAAATAAGACTGACAGTATGTAGTATTGATTACAAATAAATATAAAAATACAACTTACAGGTTCCCAAGAGCATATAGAAACATAAAGAGACCCAGTCTATACTTAGAGATCTTATAATTCCACTGGAAGGCAAGATATAAAAGCATGGAAAGGAAAATAAATTGAGTTTAAATAGTCATTTGAGATTTTTTTCCCAATAATTTTCATTCAACTAATATTTAGGAAATGCCTACTATGTACCAAAATGTAGGCATCAGCCTACAAAGAAAGACTAAGATGGGATCATTGGTCTCGAGAATCCAGTTGGGGAGAAAACTTGCAAATGCACAGTTTTAAAACAAAATGACAAACACTTTAGAGAAAGGCATATGGTGCTAAGGAATATAGATGAGGAAAAGTTTAATTCTGGTGACAGTGAGCTTTATGGTTTTATCAAGGAAGACTTCCCAAAGGAGGGTGAGGCCCAGGCTGGGTCCTGATGAATAAGTAGGAGTTTTGGCCAACAAGGGAGGACACCCCAAGAAGAGGAAACATCATACAACAGCTTTGCAGGTATAAAAATAATAGAAGACTATGGCAGATAGGGATAAGGACATCTTACTAGCAAAATTACTAATATCTGATGGGGAGGATTTTACTTAAAACTATTCAATTTTTGGCTACAAAAGAACAGAATAACTTATTTTATCAAACACTTTTAAAAATTATAAATCTAAGTAACAATCATTACCTTCAAAGATGTTATCTCAATGATTAGGCTTTTTTTTAATTTTTATTTTTACTTTATTTTACTTTACAATACTGTATTGGTTTTGCCATACATTGACATGAATCCACCACGGGTGTACATGAATTCCCAAACATGAACCCCCCTCCCACCTCCCTCCCCATATCATCTCTCTGGATCATCCCCGTGCACCAGCCCCAAGCATCCTGTATCCTGCATCGAACATAGACTGGTGATTCATTTCTTACATGATAGTATACATGTTTCAATGCCATTCTCCCAAATCATCCCACCCTCTCCCTCAGAGTCCAAAAGTCTGCTCTACACATCTGTGTCTCTTTGGCTGTCTCGCATACAGGTTCATCATTACCATCTTCCTAAATTCCATATATATGTGTTAGTATACTGTATTGGTGTTTTTCTTTCTGGCTGACTTCACTCTGTATAATCGGCTCCAGTTTCATCCATCTTATTAGAACTGATTCAAATGTATTTTTTTAATGGCTGAGTAATACTCCATTGTGTATATGTACCACAGCTTTCTTATCCATTCATGGACATCTAGGTTGTTTCCATGTCCTGGCTATTATAAACAGTGCTTCAATGAACATTGGGGTACATGTGTCTCTTTCAATTCTGGTTTCCTCGGTGTGTGTGCCCAGTAGTGGGATTGCTGGGTCATAAGGCAGCTCTATTTGCAATTTTTTAAGGAATCTCCACACTGTTCTCCATAGTGGCTGTGCTACTTTGCATTCCCACCAACAGTGCAAGAGGATTCCCTTTTTTCCACACCCTCTCCAGCATTTATTGCTTACAGACTTTTGGATCGCAGCCATTCTGACTGGTGTGAAGTGGTACCTCATTGTGGTCTGGATTTGCATTTCTCTGATAATGAGTGATGTTGAGCATCTTTTCATGTGTTTGTTAGCCATCCATATGTCTTCTTTGGAGAAATGTCGATTTAGTTCTTTGGCCCATTTTTTGATTGGGTCATTTATTTTTCTGGAATTGAGCTGCATAAGTTGCTTGTATATTTTTTAGATTAGTTGTTTGTCAGTTGCTTCATTTGCTATTATTTTCTTCCATTCAGAAGGCTGTCTATTCGCCTTGCTTATATTTTCCTTTGTTGTGCAGAAGCTTTTAATTTTAATTAGATTCCATTTGTTTATTTTTGCTTTTATTTCCAGAATTCTGGGAGGTGGATCATAGAGGATCCTGCTGTGATTTATGTCAGAGTGTTTTGCCTATGTTCTCCTCTAGGAGTTTCATAGTTTCTGGTCTTATGTTTAGATCTTTAATCCATTTTGAGTTTATTTTTGTATGTGGTGTTAGAAAGTGATCTAGTTTCATTCTTTTACAAGTGGTTGACCAGTTTTCCCAGCACCACTTGTTAAAGAGATCGTCTTTACTCCATTGTATATTCTTGCCTCCTTTGTCAAAGATAAGGTGTTCATATGTGTGTGGATTTATCTCTGGGCTTTCTATTTTGTTCCATTGATCTATATGTCTGTCTTTGTGCCAGTACCATACTGTCTTGATGACTGTGGCTTTGTAGTAGAGCCTGAAGTCAGGCAAGTTGATTCCTCCAGTTCCATTCTTCTTTCTCAAGATTGCTTTGACTGTTCGAGGTTTTTTGTATTTCCATACAAATCTTGAAATTATTTGTTCTTGTTCTGTGAAAAATACTGCTGGTAGCTTGATAGGGATTGCATTGAATCTGTAGATTGCTTTGGGTAGTGTACTCATTTTCACTATATTGATTCTTTCGATCCATGAACATGGTATATTTCTCCATCTATTAGTGTCCTCTTTGATTTCTTTCATTAGTGTTTTATAGTTTTCTATATATAGGTCTTTAGTTTCTTTAGATAGATAAAGACTCCACCAGAAAATTACTAGAGCTAATCAATGAATATAGTAAAGTTGCAGGATATAAAATCAGCACACAGAAATCCCTTGCATTCCTATAAGATTGTGGCAGAGACAATTTTCAAAATTCATTTTTAAAACTTATTAAATTTGTAACATATAGCAAAACTTATAGAGTTAAGTGAACATGCATGTACCATTCACAAAGCTTTAAAAAGTTCACTGTCAATGCAATGGAGACTCTTTGTACCCCTCCTTAATCACATATACCTCCTGTGGACCCCCTCTATCCTTACCCTGCATTTGATCATGGATATTTTCCAGTGGTCATGTATGGATGTGAGAGTTGGACTGTGAAGAAAGCTGAGTGCCGAAGAATTGATGCTTTTGAACTGTGATGTTGGAGAAGACTCTTGAGAGTCCCTTGGACTGCAAGGAGATCCAACCAGTCCATTCTGAATGAGATCAGCCCTGGGATTTCTTTGGAGGGAATGATGCTGAAGCTGAAACCCCAATACTTTGGCCACCTCATGCAAAGAGTTGACTCATTGGAAAAGACTCAGATGCTGGGAGGGATTGGGGGCAGGAGGAGAAGGGGACGACTGAGGATGAGATGGCTGGATGGCATCACTGACTGGATGGACATGAGCCTGAGTGAATTCCGGGAGTTGGTGATGGACAGGGAGGCCTGGCGTGCTGCGATTCATGGGGTTGCAAATAGTCGGACACGACTGAGCAACTGAATTGAACTGATTCCCACATATATTTATGCTTTCCTACATATGTATGTTGTCCTAAGTAATATATGATGTTGTTTTTCACATGTAAATATTTACATAAAAACATTTATATGATGATATTACACTATATGTATTTCTTATCAATTTTCAATTTTCACTGAATATTTTTCTTAAATTTATCTATAGATATTTATCTACATGATACGTGAGTTCTTCACCAATAGTCACAGTGTAGAATATCACATTATTTTAAATAAGCCTCAATTATTTATCCTATTTCCTACTAAGGTATAGTTAGATGGTATCCAATTCTTTCCTTTATCAATAAACATCTGTTTATCTCTTTTGTGAACATATCAATGTATTTCTGCAGGGTAGAAACCTAAGAATGTTATTTCTATATTGTGACAAATGGACTATTTGTTCATATGTACTATTTGTTACTATGAAACTTCAGAAAACTAAGATCATGGCATCTGGTCCCATCATATCACGGCAAATAGATGGGGGGAATAATGGAAACAGTGATGGACTTTTTGGTTGGGGGGGAGTGCTCTGAAATCACTGCAGATAGTGACTGCAGCTGTGAAATTAAAAGACGCTTGCTCCTTGGAAGAAAAGTTATGAATAACCTACACAGCATATTAAAAAGTAGAGACATTACTTTGCCAGCAAAGGTCTATATAGTCAAAGCTATGGTTTTTCCAGTAGTCATGTATGGATGTGACAGTTGGACTATAAAGAAAGCTGAGTGCTGAAGAATTGATGCTTTTAAACTGTGGTGTTGGAGAATACTCTTGAGAGTCCCTTGGACTGCAAGGAGATCCAACCAGTTCATCCTAAAGGAAAACAGTCCTGAATATTCATTGGAAGGACTGATGCTGAAGGTGAAACTCCAGTACTTTGGCCACCTGATGCGAAGAACTGACACATTTGAAAAGACCCTGATGCTGGGAATGATTGCAGGCGGGAGGAGCAGGGGACGACAGAGGATGGAACGGTTTGATGGCATCACCGACTCAGTGGACATGAGTTTGGGTAAACTCCGGGAGTTGGTGATGAATAGGGAGGCCTGGTGTGTTGCAGTCCTTGAGGTGGCAAAAGTCAGACACTACTGAGAGACTGAACTGAACTGCTGGGACTCCCAGGTGGCTCTGCGGTAAAAAGCCTGCCAATGAAGGAGATGAGGCTTCAGTCCCTTGGTTGGGAAGATTCCCTGGAGGAGGAGATTGCAACTCACTCCAATATTCTTGCCTGGGAAGTCCAAGGGACAGAGGAACTTGGTGGGCTGCAGTCCAGAGAGTTACAAAGAGTTGAATACGACTGATAGAATGAGCATGCATACAGTATTTGTTACTAAATTTTCTCCAAAGGATTTGTACCAACTTCCATCCTTCCTATCAGAGTATAAAGTTCTCCTTTCTCCACAACCACCCCAAACCTTCTGTTGCATATTTTAATTTTTCACAGTTACCAATTTGATTTTTAAAAATCAAATTTAATGATCATTGAGTATCTACTCTGAAGAGATCTCTGTACTAGGTTCTGGATCAAATGGCAAAGCAAGATGTAATAGAATTGAAGGAACCTAACATACAGCCTTCATTCCTGCCACCTGTGAAAAGCAAGGTAATCACTTAACCCTCTCAAGCCTAAGTTTCTTCATCTGTAGTATTAAGGGCTGGATAAGAAAATTTCTCAGGTCCCTTTCACTCTGATCTTGACTCTATGATGCTCCATGGGAGCATGCAAACCCATAGGAGAACAGTATATACATGAGTTACTGTAATACCAACAAACTATACAAATAAGGCATACAGAGAGTACAGAAGATGGGACCCAAAAAAGAAAGAAGGGAGGGACTGGGAAGATTTTATCAAGGAGATTGAAAAAGATGTATCGAAGATGGCATGGAAAACACACTCAGTAATAATGGAGGAAAGGAAATTCAGAGGGAGGAAAGAGCCTGGCTGGAAGCCTCAAGATAAGAGAGTGAAGGGAGCAAAGATAGATGGATGGTGAGATTATGGCACAGGTATGAGTGCTGGGGGGATGAGGCCATGTACAGGGAATTTTTATTATGCCAAAATGTAATAAATCTTCATCATTTCACTGATGATTTTATTTTTAACCCCCCCCCCAAAGCAATTTGGAATCAAGTCTAACTAGGGCAGATGGTCAATTTATTTTCATTTGAAAATGAAGCCATAAAACTAATTTCTGTGAGGCTAATCACCTGATTGGATAGTCACTTCTCCAAGACTGCCCAAGGGTTTTGGAAAACAGGAAGAAGCATTGTAGAAATAAGAATGTAGCCTCTTTAACTTACTACTCTGAGTAAACATGCTCCTTTGGATTTTTCAATTCTGGTGAGTTGGTTTAAAAGAGTCCATTGTTTACAGTTACACTTGACTAAGAAAACTCTCATACCTGATGGATTCTTAGCATTCCCAGACAAAATTTTTAAAGTAAAAAATAAATTTTATTCCCAAGAGGAAAAAAAATCCCTTCTAAGGAGCTATATTTTTTTTTATTTTTTTTTTATTTTTTTAAATTTTAAAATCTTTAATTCTTACTTTTTATACGAGAATGCTGGAGAATTTCACTTTGGAAAAAACCCTATGTATCTGATTCTGAATAAACTAAGTTATCATTGGTTAAGAACAGGACACAGCAGGCAAAACACACAGGTGCAAATTTTGACCCTCCCATTATAAACTAAAATATTTATTTAAGCAAGCTATTTAAACTCTGTTTGCTAGTCTTAGAATTGTCTTAGAATTGCATTTAGCTGCTTCCCGGGTAGCTCACCTGGTAAAGAATCTGCCTGCAATGCAGGAGACCCTGGCTCAATTCCTGGGTCAGGAAGGTCCCCTAGAGTAGGGATAGGCTACCCATTCTAGTATTCTTGGGCTTCCCTTGTGGCTCAGATGGTAAAGAATCCACCTGCAGTGAGGGAGTCCTAGGTTTGATCTCTGGGTGGAGAAGATCCCCTGGAGGAGGGCATGGCAACCCACTCCAGTATTCTTGCCTGGAGAATGCCATGGACAGAGGACCCTGGTGGGCTATATAGTCCAAGGGGTTGCAAAGAGTGGGACATGACTGAGTGACCAAGCACAGTACATGTGGAGTAGAAAATAGTAACCCACTCCAGTATTCTTGCCTGGAGAATCCCATGGACAGAGGAGCCTGGCGGGCTACAGTCCATGGGGTCACAAAGAGTCAGACAAAACTGAAGTTACTTAACATGCTCTGTAGCAAAATGCCTGCATCAATCTCCATGTGTTTATGTCACTACTATTTTTCCCATATAATAAGAAATCAGAGGATGGGAGCTCAAGGTTTGTACAGTGGCTCCATGTTGTCATCAATAAGTCCATAGCATTCGCTAGCTTTCTGACTCAACATTATATTTTCTTCTCTTTTAAAAATATCTCACTTTGTAGAGCAGTTTTAGGTTCACAGCAAAATTGAGAGAAGGTGCAGAGATTTCTCATATACTTCCTACATCCATAACATACAGCCTCCCCAACTATCAACACTGCTTCAATGGGAGTGGTGCATTTGTTACCAAGAATGGAACTAAAAAGACACATAATAATCACTCAAACACCACAGTTTACCTTAAGGGTCACTCTTAGTGTTTGTATATCCATGAGTTTTGACAAATGTATAGTGATGCATATTTATCCTCTTAGTACATACTATTTTATAGACCTAAAATCCTCTGTGTTCTGCCCACTTATCCCTCCTCTACCCAAGAAGCCATTGATTTTTCACCATCTCCATAGTTTTGTTTTTTCCAGAAAGTCAGATAGTTGGAATCATACTGTATGTAACCTTTTCAGATTGACTTCCCTCTGTTAGCAATATGCATTTAAGTTTCCTTCATGTGTTTTCACAGCTTGAAAGCTCATTTCTTTTTAACCTTAAATAATATTTTGTTATTTAGATACAGCATGAAAGTGAAAGAAAGAAAGTGAAGTCGCTCGGTCGTGTCTGACTCTTTGCCACCCCATGGACTGTAGCCTATCAGGCTCTTCCATTCATGGGATTTTCCAGGCAAGAGTGCTGGAGTGGATTGCCATTTCCTTCTCCAGGGGATCTTCCCAACCCAGGAATAGAGCCTGGGTCTCCCACATTGCAGGCAGACGCTTTACCATCTGAGCCACCAGGAAGATCTAGATAGTATGTTTATTTATTCACCTACTGAAGGACTTCCTGGTTGTTCCAAGTTTTGCCAATTTTGAACAAAGCATCTATAAACATCCCAATGCAGGTTTTTGTGTGGACACAGGTTTCAATTCATTTTAGTAAATTCTAGAGAGCATGATTGCTGGATGGTATCTAAGAGTTTATTTAGTTTTGTAAGAAATGTCCGTCTCCAAAGTGGCTGTATCATTTTGAATTCCTAGCAGGAATATATGGGAGTAACTATTGTTCTATATCCTCACTAGGATCTGGTGTTGCCTGTATTCTAGATTTTAACTATTCTAATAGAATTGCAGTGGTATCTCTTTGTTGTTTTACTTTGTACTTTCCTGATGACATATGATGCAAACGTTATTTTCGTATGTTTGTTTGCCATGTGGATATCATCTGGTTTTTGTTTTTTGTTTTTCATTTTGGTGGCAGTTGTAAGTTATACTCTCTTGGCAAGTTTGAATTATACAATACATTCTACTTTCTGTTTCTATGAGTACAACTTTTTCTTTAGAGTCATCATGCAGAATTCGTTTCTGTATCTTATATCACTTAGCATACTGCTATCCAGATTTATCTATATTGTCACAAATGGCAGGATATTCTTTAAGGCTGAATATTAGTCCATCATATTCTACATTTTCTCTATCCATTCATTAACTGATAGACACCTGGCTTGTTTCTGTACCTTGACTATTGTGAATAATGATGCAATGAACTTGAGGGTGCAGCTATCGCTACGAGATAATGATTTCATTTTCTTTAGATAGACAGCCAGAAGTGAGATTGCTAGATCATGTGGTAGTTCTGTTTTTAGTTTTTATTGAGGACACTCCATACTGTTTTCCATAGAGTGTATAGAGTTTACATTCCCACCAACAGTGTAGAGGGTTCTCTTTTCTTCACACTCTTACCAGCATCTTTTATCTTTTGTTGTTTTGATAGCAAACACCTTAACAGGTATGCAGTAATCTCACCCTGGTTTTGCTTTGCATTTCCCTCATGATTAGGGATGTTGAACACCTTTTTCTGTACCTGTTGCCCATTTGCAGGTTTTCTTTGGGAAAAAATGTCTATAACAAAACTGAGTATATTTGTCTACATCAAATTAGAAAAACAAAACTTCACAGCAAAGGAAACCATCAACAAAATGAAAAAGCAGCCTATGGAATGAGAAAATATTTCTAAGCCACATATCTAATATGGGGTTAATCCAAAATATACAAGAAACTCATGCAACTCAATAGCAAAGAAATGAGCAAAGGATCTGAATAGACATTTTTCAATCATTCTTGATATGTGGCAGCTCATGGGAAAAGGGGACAAAATATTTCCCTTTGCAATTTTATTCAGAAGGGCACTCTAGTCAATACACTGTTATCTAATTCCTATTGGCTAAAACTAAGAAACATGGTCACACCTTGTTGCATGGAAAACCAAATACTTTTACTGAAAACATTGTTATCCTAAACAAAATCAGGGATTTTTTTAGTGAGAAAAATGTCAAAATAAAATTTTTGTAGGCAACTAACACTGCTTGCTAATGCCATCACTAGAGTTACTTTGAAAGTTAAAAATGAAATGAATGTAAGTCTTAACATTCAGTAAATATCTAATAACTCTTGCCCCCAAATAATTATATTAATGTATGATTGATGTTATATCTGTCTCTTCAAGGGCATGTTAATCCTTCATGGCACAGATCAAAGGCCACAGCTACTAAGATCCTTCTCTTATTCTGCTCCTTAGATGTTTTTCATTATACTCGATGAAACAAACTAATATGACAAACAAGTAGAAAAGGAATTCATTGAAACTGTAGAACTGAGAAGGTAGCTAGGGAACTAGTTTTGGCAAAATTCAGAAACCTAAGGCAACTTCATGGAAGTAAATACCATGGAAGGTGTATTTCAAGCTCCATGAACTACTATAGGAGGGAGTAGCCCTTTGCTTTCCACCAGGGACCTCAGTGGGATTGTTCCTAAATAGGTAAAGTGTTTCACTGATAGATAGATAAAGCATGATTGCTGTGCATTATGAAATCAGAAGCACATACGTTGTTGACTTCAGCCAAATGACAGTATGATAGCTCAGTGTTACTTAATTACAAAATAGATATTTGTTCACATTAATGATGCTGAGTATCTATAGTAAGAATGAGAGGGAAATTACTTCAGAGTAAATGGGGTGAATCAATACAGAAGTAGTAATGCATAGTTCTAATTCATAGAATGACAACTAGAATATTTTAGTTTGGACATAGTATATGGAAAGGCAATTACTAGCAGCTTAGGAAGCAGAAAACTAAGCAGCATTATCAAGAGACTGAATATATTTAAGTATTAATATGACAAAGTCAAAACCATGCATCTGGGGGCCTAATCTGGTATGCTGAATGAACAGGAATGAAGAAAGACTGACTTCTTGTATATATGGACTGCGATTCATGGGGTCGCAAAGAGTCGGACACGACTGAGCAACTGAACTGAACTGATAACTAAATATGGGATCTGAAGTGAAGCTGGACAGAAAGGGAGTAGGTGAGAGAATTAGGGAGGCATAGTAGAGAGGAAATGTCAACTGAAATTATTTTTAGAAAGCCACGCTAGAAGTATTCAAGATCCTCTGTGAATTCAACCTTGACTGAATTGTTGCTTCCATGAAAAGTAGTGAGATGATAAGAGGTAATACAGCCATAAGAAATAAGATAAGAAGTTGCATTTTATATAGTATGAAATGCCAATAGAATATCTCTTAGAAAATATGCAGAATTTGGAATTATATATCTGGTGCCAATGAGAGAACAGAGCTGAATGTATAGAAAGTCCTTTGTCATTTTTCATCATATTCTATACCTTCCTCTACTCTTTTCATACACCATATTCTCATCTTTATCAATTACTCAATTACTTTGTGTATGTCTAATTCTATGAACTTCCTATGCCCTTCTGTATAATGCCATCTCACATGACCTCTTTAATCACTAATCATTCTACAGTTTAGGCAGTATTTTTCCTATTTTAAAAAAGGAAACTGAATTTCAGAGACAGCCTACATCCTTTCCTAACTTTTTCCTTTACTTATGAATAAAGGAAACAGTTATTATTGCATTTTGGTTCCTATTCAGTGAGTTATGGATAAGACCATTTTGGGCCCATGCAAAATCATTACTTTTTTTTAACTATAATTCTTTTCACAGATTTATGACCTGCTAAAATTTTCCAAGATCTATTATCTCGCCTGTTGGCAGATTTTTTTTTTTTTAATGAATGTCTTCTCACTTGAAAACAGTCCATTCACATTTCAAAAATCTTATCAGTATTAACAGATTATTCCTTCTAATTATTCTGGTAGGCCTGATCTCAGAAAACTATTTGAATCCATCTGTTATTTAAATTCAAATTTGTTGCACATGAAAGAGCAGAACTTGATTTATATTATCTCTGGTTAGTTCCACTATGTATAGAATAATAAATTGGCAGGCTCTCACACAGCAGCTATAGTAGGTACAAGTCTACAAAATAACTGTCACTGAGATTCAAGATCACACACCTTTACTAAGGGCATCTAAAGGGCATAAACATTTCAGAATTCTAATCAGTACACAACCTGCTAGTATATAACCAGTAAAACATTCTTTACTATTTGGGAAAAAAATATATATGTATCTCTGCTTTACATACAATGTAAATATACAGACAAGGGTCCAATGCAGCATGAGTCAGTAACCAAGTTTGTGGAAACTGAAGCTTCAGTAGAAAAACATTTCAGTGTATTCATCAGGTTTGCCTCAACCTGGGTAGCTCCATATATTGCATTGTCTACATTACATGTACATAGTGCAGATAAAAGGGTCCCTGTTGGGTTGGATAAAGTGTTAGTCACTCAGTCGTGTCTGACTCTTTGTGACCCCATGGATTGTAGCCTCCTAGGTTCCTCTGTCCACAGGATTCTCCAGGCAAGAATACTGGAATGAGTAACAATTCTCTTCTCCAGGGAATCTTCCTGGCACAGGGATTGAACTCATGTCTCCTGCATTACAGGCAGATTCTTTACTATCTGAGACACCAGGGATAATATCCTCCCCAAATTCATGTCTATCCAGAACTCAGAATGTGACCTTATTTAGTAACAGGGTGCTTGCAGATGTAATTCATTAAGATGAAGTCATCTGGATTAGGGTGGGCACAAACTTCAATGACTGGTTATCATTTTAAGAATATATGAAGACACAAAGGGGGAACGAGGCCATATGACGAAAGCAATATAGCTATGAGCTAAGGAACAGGAAAGATTCCTGGCAACTACTAGAAGCTAGAAAGAGGCAAGATAATATTCTTTCCTAGAGCCTGGAGAAGGAACATGGCCCTGAAGACCTGTTGATTTCAGACTTCTTGCCCTCCGGATTGTGAAAGAATAAATTTCTGATTTTTTAGGCCACCCAATGAGTGAGGGCATTCTAAGGAACTGACATAGGCTCTCAGTGACACAATGACCACTCTGACTTGATTTGTTTCCCTTACATAAGCAGAGACCTACTTAGAGCTGCACCACCTTCACACTGACCTCTGCCCATAGACTTGATAAGTAATTGTATAAGGCCAGGATAAAGTACATGCATTTTGTTATTCCTAGGCAAAAGTGTTTCCAAATGAAAAATAATTTAAAGGAAACAGTAATCAAGTTTAAAAGGCCATTTTTAATAGTTTCTTTTCATTCACAATTCTTATTGCATCCCTAGATGTGCAAATTTTCAGCACCCAAGGGATCAGTAAGAAGACATGGTGACACTATTTCCTTCTTGAAACACTCAATTTAGTTCTAACACTGACATCTTCCGCTTCTTTTGCTCCCCTCCTCTCCCTCAGTGCACTGCCCCAGTGGCTCAGTGGTAGAGTCCACCTGCAGTGCAGAAGATGCAGGAGACATGGGTTTGATCTGTGGGCTGGAAGGTCCCCTGGAGGAGGGCATGGCAACCCACTCCAGTATTCTTGCTGGAAGAATCCGATGGATAGAGGAGCCTGGCGGGTCCCAGTCCATGGGATCGCAGAGAGTCAGACTGGACGGAAGTGACTTAGCACGCATGCATGCAGCCCCTCAGTGCTTCTAGTTCCTACCTGCTCTGGGGTTCAAACCTTTCTCTCATTTAGTTCTTGGTTCTCAGCTTTTGGGGCTTTCTCGGGTGGGCTTGCCTCCCATGTGGTTTCCACTAACACCACAATTCTGATGGCAACAAATCCACAATTTTCTCTGATGCTTGATCTGTTCTATAGTCTGATATCTTCACTTGGCTTTAGTCAATGGCTGACATGTTAGCTCAAACTTAACTTTGGGAAGAATGTAAGGTCTACACTCAACAAGGTACATTTCATAGTATTAGATAAGATTGTTTACATTGTGCTTTTGCTCTCTGTCACCAATATTCAAGGACATGTTTTCCTCCCCTGCCTCATGCCCATCAAAGACAAGAATTCAGAGAAACCATCTAAGTGAAATCTTGGAGGCATGCTTGCAAAGCTGATATTTTCCCTTACAAAAAACAAAAACAAAACAAAACAAAAAACCTAGCTAAGACTATATAGCGGAAAGAGAAAAGGAGGCAAGAGTGGTGACTCCAAGGAGTAGAAGGATCAACCACAGAGACAGACCTAGGAGGGTGCGGTCCTCAACAAGTTAGTAGCGTTCAATCTTAGGAGCGATCCAGTAAGATGGGAGTCAGGGGAACCACCCATCACTTAGGCATAAATAAATGATTTGTTTCACATTTTTCTATATATAGGAGAAAGCATTATTTTAGCATATACATAGCTGCCTTCCCCTTATTTCACTGAATTCTCAAAACAACTTATAAACAGAGCAATGCCACTATTTCTTACTTGAGGAAATTGAAAGCTTAACTAACAGGCCCAAAGACACACAACTACTAACTGCCAGTGTTAGAACTAGAACACACTTCCTCTGACTATAAATCCATTATTCTCTTTTCAATTTGCTTTCACATGTGATCCTTGGTGTTTTGGTTTTTTCCTGCCCTCTGAGCACTTGATAAGTAAAATCACAAACACCTTACCAACCACTCAATGGTTTATGTGTGCTAAGTCACTTCAGTCATCTCCAACTCGTTGAGACCCTATGGACTGTAGCCTGCCAGGCTCCTCTGTCCATGGGGATTCTCCAGGCAAGAATACTAGAGTGGGTTGCCATTTCCTCCTTCAGGGAATGTTCTCAACCCAGAGATTGAAGCCAGGTCTCCTGCATTGGCAGGCAAGTTCTTTACCACAAGCACCACCTGATCTATAATATGAACTAAGATTTTTATTCTTTTGTAATCTCTACTAATCGCATATATGAAATATCTAACCATGTTTTTAGATGCTGAAAAAATGTTCTGAGCCTTCTCTGAGCCTTGAATATTCTTCTTAAGGTCTAGTTCTTTCCATTACTTTAATAAGGCAATGCTTTAGCCAGCTTGGAACCAGCAAAAGGTGAATAAGAGAAAGAAAAGGTTTGTGTGAAAGATGGACCCAATTATAGCAGTCTGCATTTTCCTATAATACTGGTGACAGCAGGCAAGTTGAGAAGCTGCCTTTAAGTCTATGATAAATAGACTTAAATAAAAGCATTTTGCAGGTCCAAAGTCAATAAAAATGTACATAATGTACTCGGAATTATGGTGGTAAATGAGGTCACAAATACACTGAAAGCAGAAGTATTGAAAAGTCAACAGCATATTTAGGTAGATACTCCTAAAAAACGTAGAAAGAGAGGCCAGAGAAATTTCAGAAAGAAAAAAAAATCCATGTAATTGATATACCTCTAATTTGAACAGGGAATCCAGCTCTTCAGGGAGTTATACATCCCCTACTTGAAGTATATTATCTCCCTTAAGTTGCTAAAATGGCTTGGTCTTTCCCTACTTTCCACACCTTCAGGGTCTCTCTCCTCACAATCTATGCACAGTCATCAGCAATATTTTCTTGGTGAGTAACGGTGACCCTTGGATTTACGTCTTGCAACAGCAGAATGGGCTACAACAACAAACAGCACTCATCACCCAGGATGCAACCTGGAACTCATGTTACCCACAAAAACCTCCCACAGGCACCAAGCCCACCCCTTCAAGGAAGGGATTTTTGCAGGGTCCATGGTCCATCCACATGGTTACACTTTTCTAAATCTGAGGACACAGCCTTTACAGTGCACTGTTATCATATCATCAGACACAGCCTTTATAGTACATGGTCCTAAACCTATAGCACAGGACACAGCCTTTAAAGTTCAGTTCAGTCAGTTCAGTCACTCAGTCATGTCCAACTCTTTGCGATCCCATGGACTGCAGCATGCCAGGCCTCCCTGTCTATCACCAACTCCCAGAGTCCACTCAAACTTATGTCTATAGAGTCAGTGATGCCATCCAACAATCTTTACACTGTTCTAAATCTTTAAGAGAGGACAGAGCCTGTACAGTAAAATCTCCATACAAGTCAGCCCATATTTACATTCACATCACCTGGATGAGACTTTTACCACCTTGGTCCCTCTTCAAGATCTTCAAACTCCTGACACCTCTTGCCCACCACTGCCCCTTTATTTCTCCCAAGCTAACCACCTAGATCTGATAGACAGAGTGCCTGATGAACTATGGAATGAGGTTCGTGACATTGTACAGGAGACAGGGATCAAGACCATCCCCATGGAAAAGAAATGCAAAAAAGCAAAATGGCTGTCTGGGGAGGTCTTACAAATAGCTGTAAAAAGGAAGAGATGTGAAAAGGAAAGATATAAGCATCTGAATGCAGAGTTCCAAAGAATAGCAAGAAGAGATAAGAAAGCCTTCTTCAGTGATCAATGCAAAGAAATAGAGGAAAACAACAGAATGGGAAGACTAGAGATCTCCTCAAGAAAATTAGAGATACCAAGGGAACATTTCATGCAAAGATGGGCTCGATAAAGGACAGAAATGGTATGGACCTAACAGAAGCAGAAGATATTAAGAAGAGGTGGCAAGAATACATGGAAGAACTGTACAAAACAGATCTTCACGACCCAGATAATCATGATGATGTGATCACTAATCTAGAGCCAGACATCCTGGAATGTGAAGTCAAGTGGGCCTTAGAAAGCATCATTACGAACAAAGCTAGTGGAGGTGATGGAATTCCAGTTGAGCTGTTTCAAATCCTGAAAGATGATGCTGTGAAAGTGCTGCACTCAATATGCCAGCACATTTGGAAAACTCAGCAGTGGCCACAGGTCTGGAAAAGGGCAGTTTTCATTCCAATTCCAAAGAAAGGCAATGCAAAAGAATGCTCAAACTACCACACAATTGCACTCATCTCACATGCTAGTAAAGTAATGCTCAAAATTCTCCAAGCCAGGCTTCAGCAATACGTGAACCATGAACTGCCTGATGTTCAAGCTGGTTTTAGAAAAGGCAGAGGAACCAGAGATCAAATTGCCAACATCTGCTGGATCATGGAAAAAGGAGGAGAGTTCCAGAAAAACATCTATTTCTGCTTTATTGACTATGCTAAAGCCTTTGACTATGTGGATCACAATCAACTAGGGAAAGTTCTGAAAGAGATGGGCATACCAGACCACCTAACCTCCCTCTTGAGAAATCTGTATGCTGGTCAGGAAGCAACAGTTAGAACTGGACATGGAACAACAGACTGGTTCCAAATAGGAAAAGGAGTACGTCAAGGCTGTCTATTGTCATCCTGATTATTTAACTTCTATGCAGAGTACATCATGAGAAACGCTGGACTGGAAGAAACACAAGCTGGAATCAAGATTGCTGGGAGAAATATCAATGACCTCAGATATGCAGATGACACCACCCTTATGGCAGAAAGTGAAGAGGAGATAAAAAGCTTCTTGATGAAAATGAAAGAGGAGAGTGAAAAAGTTGGCTTAAAGCTCAACATTCAGAAAATGAAGATCATGGCATCTGGTTCCATCACTTCATGGGAAATAGATGGGAAACAGTAGAAAGTGTCAGACTTTATTTTTGGGGGCTCCAAAATCACTGCAGATGGTGACTGCAGCCATGAAATTAAAAGATGCTTACTCCTTGGGAGAAAAGTGATGACCAACCTAGATAGTATATTCAAAAGCAGAGACATTACTTTGCCGACTAAGGTCCGTCTAGTCAAGGCTATGGTTTTTCCAGTAGTCATATATGGATGTGAGAGTTGGACTGTGAAGAAGGCTAAGCGCCGAAGAATTGATGCTTTTGAACTGTGGTGTTGGAGAAGACTCTTGAGAGCCCCTTGGACTGCAAGGAGATCCAACCAGTCCATTCTGAAGGACATCAGCCCTGAGATTTCTTTGGAAGGAATGATGCTAAAGCTGAAAGTCCAGTACTTTGGCCACCTCATGTGAAGAGTTGACTCATTGGAAAAGACTCTGATGCTGGGAGGGATTGGGTGCAGGAGGAGAAGGGGAAGACAGAGGATGAGATGGCTGGATGGCGTCACTGACTCTATGCACATGAGTTTGGTTGAACTCCAGGAGTTGGTGATGGACAGGGAGGCCTGGCGTGCTGCGATTCATGGGGTAACAAAGAGTCGGACATGACTGAGCGACTGAAGTGAACTGAACCACCATCAAGGTCACTTCATAGATGGGGTGCCTCACATAGGGCACAAGAATAGCAATCAGGGATCCAAAAGTGGTAGATGGGGCATTATTCAAAATGGCATAGCACATGCCACCTATAAAATGCTTATCATCTGGGCCTCAAGTAATTTCAGCTAAATATTGATGGTTTCATGCCCAGTTCTCTCACAATTTGAGTCAACTTGGGATAGGTATAACATTTAATCATAGTATCCGGGAACTCTCCAGAATTTGCTCACACTGTGTGGATGGCAGTGCTATTCCATTCCATCAGGGTGTGTGTCTGATTAGGCATCCCCTCTATGAGTCACCTAGTGTTCTGCAACCTTTGTCTCAATGAGGGTTCAGTGGTTATAGATACCAATCATTCTGTTTTGTCCCCAGAACAAATTATACCATCCACCCCTCTGTCTCAGAGTTGCAAAAGCTGTGCTGCCAAAGGTTCCCCTTGCTTTTGCCAGAATTGCTTACCCGGGTTGATCAACTTCACCTGAGTTATGTGGTCTATATGTCGTGGACCCAGTCACACTGGGGACCCCTTGAGGATGCCCCATCCCACAGTTTTAGGCTGCTGATCCTTCACTTCCTGCTGTACAATGGGCTTCACTGCCAAGTGGGGACCTGCAGTCTCACAATGTTCATCATTACTGTCCTTATTACCTCACTTTCATGGCACTGGGTTCATCAAGGCCGCACATTTCTTGCTCCAGTGTATGTGGCTCTAACTCTTCCTCCCATCTCTGCAGTTTATGTACTTGCACACCATCATGCAGGGCACTCTCCATATAAGCTTTTAGGGCAATCAGAAACATCCACCCCATGGTGCCAGTGGCAGTGGCAGATGCCACTTTTTCTGGCAAGCGGGAACTCACCACCTGTAATGCCTTTTCAGTGCTATCCAGTGACCCATCTACTGCCTCCCAGTCTTCTACTGGGACCCACACAGAGAGGGCCACAGCTACCAGGTAGCACATACTATGTGGTGGTCCCTGGCTTCCTCCTTCCATTGGAGCCTCAGGCTCCTCTACCTGCTGGGTATGCTGCAGACTATGCCAATTGTCTTGCTGTTCACACTGTGCATATTGTTCTCTGAACCCAGCATAAGCAAGGCATGAGCAGGGAAGCTGGAAGAAAGCTCAAGGAGTCACAGGAACTGTAGACATGTTTATCCTCTCCGGGTGGGCGCAGCAGCTGTGTTGCAGCCTTACTGTATTCTCTTGTAGTTGATCCAGGGGATGTAGCAATGATGCAGCTATAACTGAGCTGCAAGGGCTTTTCAGGTTGGGCTTATATGTTTACAGAACAAAAGTGGCCCGTGGCCAAGCAGATACATCGTGACACACAAGCACGGTGCTGTAAGTGATCTCAGCTGTTACATAACCATGTATTTACAAAACGTGGGGTGAGAGAGAGAGGCGGTAGAGTGAGAGAGCCTGACTACTACCATCTGAGCTATTTGCTCTTTCCCTACAGGAAGCATGAAACTACTTCTTAGAACATGCATTGACAAAGGACCAGAAGTGCAGTCAGTGAGAATAAGAAGAAAACTTTATCACAACCACAGAACCTAGTAAGTCTAAAGGACCAATCTAAGTCAGGAGGATCAACCTATAAATGGAAGCTGGGTGATGAGTAAGGACCTTATTATTAGAATCCTCATATGGACTATTGAACGGAACATTAAGTTGCCAAGAAGAAGACTAAGTATGGCTTTGTCACTATGGAAAATGAAAAGTCAAAAGAACTCTGTCAGAGTGTAAGAAGCAAAGTAAGCCCTGAAGCCATCTGGTCAAGCGGCATTAGATCCATAAATATATTCCTTTCTAGGATTTCAATAGCTTAAGGTCTTGGACTACAAATTGTAAAAATTGGAAGTTTTTAAAAATAGTGGAACAGCAAAATTATGGAGACAATAAACATATCTGTGGTTGCCAGGGATGGAAAGTGAAAAATAATAGGCATAGAAGAGAGGATTTTTAGGGGAGTGAAAATACTCTGTATGATGTTGAATGATGGATGTATGTATTATACATTTGTCCAAACTCATAGACTGTTTAGCATGAAGAGTGAACCCTAAAGTAAACTATGGATTCAGATGATTATGATGTCAATGTAGGTACACCCTTCATTACAAATGCAACATTCTGGTAAATAATGTTATGTATGAGAGAGGATAGAGGATATGTGGGAAATCTCTATACCTTTCTTTCCACTGTGTTGTGAAACTTAAAATGCTCTTCAAAAGGAAAAACAAGAGAGAGAGAGAGAGAGAGAGAGAGAGAGAGAGAGAGAGAGAGAGAGAGAGAGAGAGAGGGAGAGAGAGAGAGAGAGACTTTGGAAAACAAAACAGTGAGACAGGAAAGTTTTGTTTATTGAAACTTAAAGGAGAAGCCACTAATCAAAAGGAGAAAATAGGCAATTTACTAAGCCTCGCTAATCCTGAGATATAGTCATGATAGAAAAAAGCAGAGAATATGAAGTAAAACAACCCCAGAACTGATGGTGACCTGGCATATTCTAAAATATGTTCAAATCCATTTTCTCATTAGAACATCACAAAATTATTGATGTTTAGGCAAATTAGGCATCAATGCCCCCAATTTCCAGAAAAGGGAATAAGAACATCTACTTTAACTCCAAAAGAAAATAGGTAATTTTTAAGATCGTACTGCTGGTAAAGTTAGTATGTGGGACTAACAGCAGGTCCTGATTCCTATAACAGTGCTGTATCCAAATATCAACACAGTAGAGGCACAAATGCTAAAGAATTCAAAATCTGGTAGAAACATCTGGTCACTGAATTCAATTATTATGTAAGTGTGTTGGTTTTAAACATATATCCACACATTTTTTTGATACTCCTCTCCTTAAGAAATGCAACTTAATTGTTCTCCCCTTGAATGTGGGCTTGATTTAGTTACCTGCTTGTAGATAGTGGAATATTAACAGAAATTATGAGATATCATTTCTGAGATTAGGTTATAAAAAGACTGTGGCCTCCATGATAGGGGCCCTGTTTCTTGGTCACTCTCTCTTGACTCTTGTCTCTGAGAGAATCTACCTTCCATGTCATGAATCAGCCTTTGGAAGATAGAAGAAAAATCCTTAACAAAATTCTAGCAAACAGAATCCAACAACATAGTAAAAAGATCATACATCATGACCAAGTGGGCTTTATCCCAGGGATGCAAGGATTCTTCAATATCCACAAATCAATCAATGTAATATACCACATTAACAAATTGAAAAATAAAAACCATATGATTATCTCAATAGATGCAGAGAAAGCCTTTGACAAAACTCAATATCCATTTATGATAAAAACCCTCTGGAAAGCAGGAATAGAAGGAACATACCTCAACATAGTAAAAGCTATATATGACAAACCCACAGCAAACATTATCATCAATAGTGAAAAACTGAAAGCATTTCCCCTAAAGTCAGGAACAAGACATGGGTGCCCACTCTCATCACTACTATTCAACATAGTTTTGGAAGTTTTGGCCACAGCAATCAGAGCAGAAAAAGAAAAAAAAAAAAAAAGGAATCCAAATTGGAAAACAGGAAGTATAATTCTCACTCTTTGCAGATGACATGATCCTCTCCATAGAAAACCCTAAAGACTCCAGCAAAATTACTAGAGCTAATCAATGAATATAGCAAAGTTGTAGGATATAAAATTAACACACAAATCCCTTGCATGCCTATAAACTAACAATGAGAAAACAGAAAGAGAAATTAATGAAACAATTCCATTCGCCATTGCAATGAAAAGAATAAAATACTTAGGAATATATCAACCTAAAGAAACAAAAGACCTATATATAGAAAACTATAAAACACTGGTGAAAGAAATCAAAGAGGACACAGATAGATGGAGAAACATACCATGTTCATGGGTTGGAAGAATCAATATAGTGCATATGAGTATACTACCCAAAGCAATCTATAGATTCAATGCACTCCTATCAAGCTACCAATGATATTTTTCACAGAGCTAGAACAAATAATTTCACAATTTGTATGGAAATACAAAAAACCTCAAATAGCCAAAGCAATCTTGAGAAAGAAGAATAGAACTGGAGGAATCAACCTGCCTAACTTCAGCTCTACTACAAAGCTACAGTCATCAAGACAGTATGGTACTGGCACAAAGACAGAAATATAGATCAATGGAACAAAATAGAAAGCCCAGAGATAAATCCATGCACCTATGGTAACCTTATCTTTGACAAAGGAGGCAAGAATATACAATGGAGTAAAGACAATCTCTTTAACAAGTGGTGCTGGGAAAGCTGGTCAACCACTTGTAAAAGAATGAAACTAGGACACTTTATAACACCATACACAAAAATAAACTCAAAATGGATTACAAATCTAAACATAAGACCAGAAACTATAAAACTCCTAGAGGAAAACATAGGCAAAACACTTCCGACATAAATCACAGCAGGATCCTCTGATCCACCTCCAAGAGTAATGGAAATAAAAGCAAAAATAAACAAATGGGATCTAATTAAACTTAAAAGCTTCTGTACAACAAAGGAAACTATAAGCAAGGTGAAAAGACAGCCTTCAGAATGGGAGAAAATAATAGCAAATCAAACAACTGACAAAGAATTAATCTCAGAAATATACAAGCAACTCCTGCAGCTCAATTCCCGAAAAATAAATGACCCAATCAAAAAGTGGGCCAAAGAACTAAACAGACATTTCTCCAAAGAAGTCATACAGAGGGCTAACAAACACATGAAAAGATGCTCAACATCACTCATTATCAGAGAAATGCAAATCAAAACCACAATGAGGGACCATTTCATGCTGGTCAGAATGGCTGCTATCTAGAAGTCTACAAGCAATAAATGCTGGAGAGGGTGTGGAGAAAAGGGAACCCTCTTACACTGTTGGTGGGAATGCAAACTAGTACAGCCACTATGGAGATCAGTGTGGAGATTCCTTAAAAAGCTGGAAATAGAACTGCCTTATGACCCAGCAATCCCACTGGGGCATACACATCGAGGCATACACACTGGGCATACACACCAAGGAAACCAGAATTGAAAGAGACACGTGTACCCCAATGTTCATCACAGCACTGTTTATAATAGCCAGGACATGGAAGCAACCTAGATGTCCATCAGCAGATGAATGGATAAGAAAGCTGTGGTACATATACACAATGGAATATTACTCAGCCATTAAAAAGAATGCATTTGAATCAGTTCTAATGGAGTGGATGAAACTGGAGCCTATTATACAGAGTAAAGTAAGCCAGAAAGAAAAACACCAATACAGAATGCTAACACATATATATGGAATTTAGAAAGATGGTAATGATAACCCCATATGCAATACAGCCAAAGAGACACAGATGTATAGAACAGTCTTTTGTACTCTCTGGGAGAGGGTGAGGGTGGGATGGAATGGCATTGAAACATGTATATTATCATATGTGAGACGAATTGCCAGTCTAGGTTCGATGCATGAGACAGGGTGCTCGGGACTGTTGAACTGGGATGACCCAGAGGGATGGGATGGGGAGGGAGGTGGGAGGGGGGTTCATGATGTGGAACACGTGTACACCTGTGGCAGATTCATGTCAATGTATGGCAAAATCACCACAATATTGTAAAGTAATTAGCATCCAATTAAAATAAATAAATTTATATTTAAAAATAGATTCCAGGTGAATTAAACACATAAGAAACAAAACTTAAAAAATAAAATAAAAAAGGAAGACAGAAGTGAGAGACCATGTGTCAGAAGGTTCAGGCAAATTCTGAAGAGGTCATGTGGTAAAGAACTGGGGCATACCAACAACTTCAAGTGAACATCAAAGTGAATCCTCCCTAAGTCAAGAATTAGAAGAATTAAATTAACTGCTGATCCAGGCAGCAGCTTTACAGCACCTGCTTGAGGGACCCTGAGTCAGAACCGATCAGATAATTCACCAAATCTGTAAGATAAGAGAGGTTTGTGGTTTTAAGCCATGGATTTTGGGGTATTTTGTTACAGGGATGGATAACAAATAGAATATGGAAACAATCGATTGACCTCTGCATTACAGATAATCCTGAATTGTAAGCAAATCACACATTTAGACAGGAAATCATTGTCCTATATCTTGGGACCACTGTCAAAGCAATGGCAACAATGAACTTAGAGCAGACGAAGGAAAAAAGTGGTGAGTATCAAGGAAAGTTAATGGGGCAGTGCTCAAGGGTGTGCTCCCAAGGAAAGTTGGCCCCTCACCAAGTCACTTCCATGTCTTGAACTTTTTCCCATTCCATTTATTCAGTCAGTTCAGTTCAGTCGCCCAGTCATGTCTGACTCTTTGCAACCCCATGAATCACAGCACCACAGGCCTCCCTGTCCATCACCAATTCCTGGAGTTCACCCAAACTCCAGGAGTGCATAGAGTCCGTGATGCCATCCAGCCATTTCATCCTCAGTTGTCTCCTTCTCCTCCTGTCCCCAATCCCTCCCAGCATCTGGGTCTTTTCCAATGAGTCCACTCTTCGCATGAGGTGGCCAAAGTATTGGAGTTTCACCTTCAGCATTAGTCCTTCCAATGAACACCCAGGACTGATCTCCATTAGGATGGACTGGTTGGATCTCCTTGCAGCCCAAGGGACTCTCAAGTCTTCTCCAACACCACAGTTCAAAAGCATCGATTCTTCGACACTCACCTTTCTTCACAGTCCAACTCTCACATCCATACATGACCACTGGAAAAACCATAGCCTTGACTAGACGCACCTTAGTCGGCAAAGTAATATCTCTGCTTTTTAATATGCTATCTAGGTTGGTCATAACTTTTCTTCCAAGGAGTAAGCATCTTTTAATTTCATGGCTGCAATCACCATTTGCACTAGACTTAATTGAGCTAACAACTACTCTATTATAAGTATATAAATTCCTCCGAGGGTGTTTAACTAGTTATCCACCCATTAGTTTGAATTAAAGTTCATTACTTTCATAATAACTCTTTGCTAACACAACCTGTGTTGATAAATGAAAGGACTGATTAAGGTGACATGGTGTAGCTTCATTTGGAGTACTGGGGACATAGGGAGTCTGGGTGAGGGCCATTGAGGGCTGATACCTGGGAGAGGAATTATCAAGTGGGAAAACAGCACCCTTGATGGAGTAGAATAATGCCAAAGCATATAACACAAACAAAATCTTTGTAGGTAAGAAAAAAGAGATTTTTCTCTTATTCCCTATTAAAATGAACCTGATATTCACCACTGTATGATTTAACCTAAGGTCTAATGGACCAGCCTGTAAACCTAATTAAGATCCATAACACAGTTCTTATGAGGAAATGATTCCCAACATTGTACCAACAACTAGAATGTTGAACATAACTCATCTGTAAGCTGGGATAAAGGCTGGAACATAGTGGCTCTTAAATTTGGAAAAACAGACTTACAAACTTTTTCATGGTATCAGCCTTTAAATTTTAAGGATGCTTTTGTTTTATTCTTTACTCAAATCACATTCTTTTAGTAGTTTCTCAAACTTTATTGTGTATATAAATCACCTGGGGATCTTGTTAAAACACAGTGTGATGAGACCCAGAATTCTGCATTTTTCTAAAAGGCTCCCAGGTGATATTAATCCTGCTGGAACTAAGACCACACTTTGAGCAGCAAAACTTTCTCCCACACAATTTAAGAAAGCAACTGTAGATTTCTATGCTGCAAAAGATGACTCAACACTGAATCTCAGGGCTTTGGGATTTAGCTACAATTAAACTTCACCAAATTGGGATGATATTTAATAGTAAAATTCATATGTCTAGGCCTAACAGCTAAATACTATCTTACTTATTTTTAAATATAAGTTCCAGGAGATAAGTAAGTGGGCTTAGAACATAGGTATGAATTAGATACACATGGATCTGAATTCTAGGTTTGTAATCTTCTAGCTGTGTGACCTGGGGCAACTGCATCAGACAGAGGCCAATAAAGAAAAGAAAACATTTGGTATTTTAAACCAAAATATTTAACATAAGGAATTTATTATACATGTTAATTGCTGTGTTGTGCTTAGTCACTCAGTCATGTCTGACTCTTTGTGACCCTAGGCTCCTCTGTCCATGGAGGTTCTCCAGGCAAGAATACTGGAGTGGATGAATACTGGAGTGGATGGCCACTCCAGTATTCCCAACCCAAGGATTAAACCAGGGTCTCACACATTGCAGGTAGATTCTTTACCATCTGAACCACCAGAAAGCCTGATAATACTGGAGTGGGTAGCCTATTCCTTCTCCAGGGGATCTTCCCATCCCAGGAATCAAATCAGGGTCTTCTCCATTACAGGTGGGTTCTTTACCAGCTGAGCTACCAGGGAAACTAATCAGTATTTTTAACACTAATGTTTATGTTTAGGAGCCCAACAGTGAACAACAGGGCTAGGGAGAGGAGAGCAACAACTGGATAGAGAAAATCACAGTCTTCCCTATGCCCTGGCACCCCAGTGGGAGGTACTGTCCAAGGGGAGCTGGAGCCACACAAAAGATGCCACTGCCAGAAACACTGTTTAGCAGGAGTGGGGAAGTACACTGACCACGCCTTCTCATTGTCCAGTCCCTTCCAATATATTCCACAGGCTGAACTTATCCATAGGCTATCAGCAAAACATCTGCTAAAATGCAGATATAGGTCAGAGTAAGGGAAGAGAAAAAAAGGGATAGATAAATTGGCCAAGCACCAGCACAACAAATTACTGAGGCTCTAATACGCCATCTAATGCTCAAACACACGTCTGTAACATAGGTGTGTTATTTAAATGAGATATGTTACATACAACTCTTAAGTCGGGGCTTGGTACTTCATTTTTTACAATCATCATCTTCATCATCTTTTTGTGGTTTGACAACATTCTCTTCATCCCTTTCTCTCCTATCACTGATTTCTCATTGGCATGTGGAGTCTTAGGGAGATTAGAAACAATATTAGTAATATAATAATAATCCAAATTATGCTATAAAAATTGTCCATATTAAATGGAGAAATATCCATTTGTTTCATTTACATGGTAGACTCAGAAAAGCTTAAAATTTTCTACCAAGCATGCTGAAGGACCCAACATTTCTCAGTGAAGTGGACTCTAGAACATTTTGAGGACCATATTTTGGATTAGGTGCAAGACATGAGGTGTGGGGTTGAAAAAAAATGGAAGGTTTAGGGGAGAAGGAGGAAGAAGGAGGGAGATGAAAGGAAAGCTGCTCTCACTGCCCCCCCACCACCCCCAATCATAAAGGTCAGCTGTGACTGTGAGGTTAACCAGCGGAACTTACACATACATGCGTTATCCTTATCTGGATAAGAGTGTTGATATGGACTGCTAATTTAGTTGTTTTGTTCTCTCAACTGACACCAACCATTTCTGCCTTTCCAGATGCTGAGGCCCTGTGAAGTTACATTATCGAGACACTAGCAATGCTCAGTGATGAAAAGAACAGTAGACCTCAGTAGACCTGCTTACAAAATAGACACAGATGTCTCTGCCAGATTATATTGCAAAGAAATCTGTGTTAGTGAATAGCCCCTCTTGTGGAAGAAAACAGCCAAACCCATTTATATTCTGGTCTATGTTTTTGTGGTGTAGAAAATGCAGCAGTCTGTCTAGTGGTTCTCTCCTGGTTCATCTTGTTTGGGAGTCAGCAAGTAAAGTCTATACTGAACACAGTCTCTCCCTGCTAACAACCAGCACTGCCTTAGCTAAATCATTCCAACCTTAAGTTAATTCATTTGAAGATGGATCTGTTTGAACAGCAAAGACTATATAGAGAAACACATTAAGGTATTTATAAATGAGAAGTCAAAATGTATACTTCTGGGATATATCAGTGCTGCATTGTAATGTTTTATTTATTCATTCCACATTTATTGAGTTAAAAAATAGTACAAAGCAATGATCTAAAGACTTTACCATCTGTCATATGCTGGGGTCCAAAAGAATTGGTGCAGAAAACGAGTGACTTCTGGGGAAGGAAGGTTAGCTGAGGGTTGAAGAATTCAAGATGTCTCCATGGTAGAGTAGGGATAAAGCTGGGTTTTGATAAGATTGTTGGAGTTGACCAAGTGGAATGAACAAGTATTTCCTGCTGAGACAATAGCTTCCACAAAGGCATTGCAGTAGGATTGGAGAAGTTGGCTGAGCACCAGGAGAGTAAGCACAAGAGAGTGTTCAAGAGCCTTACTCCACAGGTAGTGTGATGAAGTTAGAGCCTTGGCTTTGAAACTTATTAACTTAATAAATAATGCTAACTATTGGACTATTGGCCAGGTCACATAATCTGTTTTCATAAATGCAAAATAGGAATAATAATACTACCTGACACCTGAGTTTATTGCAAGTCTCAAAGACACAGAAACTGCCTAACATATAATAAACATTCAGTCAATATTTGTTGCTCTGTTTTATTTTTGAAGAATAGAATGTCTATTCTTTCTGTAGATATTTATTGAGTATCTGTTATATGGAAGGCAGAAGAGTAAACTGAGTCAGAATATGAAATGCTTTGATGGTAGGCCAAGGTGCAGACATTGTCTGGCTGAAATAGGAGAGTTGTTGGAGGGACTGGGGCTGGGGAGGGGCACAATGAGTGCTGTTTTTAAGGATTAATCTAGAAGTATAGTGCATGCAATGTGTCATCCAGCAACTCCTTTTATGAACCTTTAATGAAGCAGTAGATAAAATTGCAAAGAGGAATCTCTTGGCACCAGAAAATGCATTTAATTCCCCAGCAATAAATATGGAAGCTCTTACATGTAACTGAGGCTCTCATCAATGACTGACTGCACCATGTGGAAAGTATGGACTGCTAACATGGCCAGCCACCAGACCTTGGGGACCTCTGGGTTCCTAAGGTTGAAGGGGGAAGGAGTAGGTTACCCATAATCCTCCCCTGACTCAAAATGGCAGAGGGTGACGGGGCAATAGATTGCAATGACAAGTAGCTGACACCATGGGAAATATTTCTATTAGTTCTCCAAGGTCATAAAGTGTGAGGGAAGCAAGCACAAGGATGGAATTCTCAGGGACATTAACTTTGCTCTAAAGAGCCAGAGCAGCAGTTCTCAACCTGATGTTTCTGTGCTAATTTACATAATGAAAGAGTTTCTCCTCTAGGAAATACTCCCATGGGTGTATCAGGGTTATGTGCAATACCCAGCAAGGTTCCTATAACTCCACCTCCTTCTCTCTCTCAATAATATTTATCAAAATGAAAGTGTATTGTGATTAGAGGAGTAAACACTCTAATTTATGTAAGAAAGTAAACTATTCATCAACTTTGGTATTTTATTATTAGTAGAAAACTTATGTGGGGAAACTTAGAGAACTGATACGAACATACCAGGTTATTACTAACATTTTAGTTAAGAAATATAAGTCAAAGACTACTTGAGTTATCTTCTATCATTTCTTCTCTATTACCTACTATCCAGATGTCCTGGTCCCATGCTCCAAACCAGTTATTTATCTAAAAAAGGTATAAGTAATAAAACAGATTTTTAACCTCTGCCCTCTTTGAACATGACAAATATAAATGGTGAATGTAATTAAATGTTCCAGAAAAATTCAGAGCTGTAGAAAGATTATTAGAACCAGCATATGCCCACTGGTAGAAGTGGCACATCCCACTTGGCCTGAGGGACAACCTTTGCTGTTGTTGTTCAGTCACTAAGTCATATCCACCTCTTTAGGACCCCATGGACTGCAGCACACCAGGCTTCCCTGTCCTTCACCATCTCCAGGAATTTTCTCAAACTCATGTCCTGATGCCATCCAATCATATCATGCTCTGTTGCTCCCTTTCCCTCCTGCCCTCAATCTTTCCCAGCATCAGAGTCTTTTCCAGTGAGTCCATTTTTTGCATCAGGTGGCCAGAATACTGGTGTTTCAGCTTCAGCGTCAGTCCTTCCAATGAATATTCAGGGTTGCTTTCCTCTAGGATTGACTGGTTTGAGCACCTTGCTGTCCAAGGGACTCTCAAGAGTCTTCCCCAGGACCACAGTTTGAAAGCATCAATTCTCTAGCACTCAGACTTTTTTATGGTCCAGCTCTCACATTTGTATATGACTACTGGAAGGACTATAGATTTGATTATACAGACCTTAGTTGGCAAAGTGATGTCTCTGCTTTTTAATATGATGGCTAGGTTGGTCATGGGTTTTCTTCCCAGAGGCAACGAAAGTGAAACTGTCATAGCCATGTCCGACTCTTTGCAACCCCATGGACTATACAATCCATGGAATTCTCCAGGCCAGAATACTGGAGTGGGTAGCCTTTCCCTTCTCCAGGAGATCTTCCCAAACCAGGGATCAAACCCCGGCCTCCTGCACTGCAGGTAGATTCCTTACCAGCTGAGCCATCAGGGACCCTCCAAGGAGCAGTTCAGTTTAGTTCAGTTCAGCCACTCAGTTGTCTCCAACTCTTTGCAACCGCATGGACTGCAGCATGCCAGGATTCCCTGTCCATCACCTACTCCCAGAGCGTACTCAGACTCATGTCCATCAGGTCAGTGATGCCATCCAACCATCTCATCCTCTGTTGTCCCCTTCTCCCCCTGCTTTCAATTATTCCCAGCATCAGGGTCTTTCCCAAGGAGTCCATTCTTCGAATTAGGTGGCGAGAATATTGGAGCTTCAGCTTCAGCATCAGTCCTTCCAATGAATATTCAGGACTGATTTCCTTCAGGATGGATTGGTTGGATCTCCTTGCAGTCCAAGGGACGCTCAATAGTCTTCTCCAACACCACAGTTCAAAAGCATCAATGCTTTAGCACTCAGCTATCTTTATAGTCCAACTCTCATATTCATACATGACTACTGGAAAAACCAAAGCTTTTTTGACTATACGAACCTTTGTTGGCAAAGTAATGTCTCTGCTTTTTAACATGCTATCTAGGTTGGTCATAACTTTTCTTCCATGGAGCAAGTGTCTATTAATTTCATGGCTGCGGTCACCATCTGCAGTGATTTTGGAGCCCCAAAAAATAAAGTCTGACACTGTTTCCATTGTTTCCCTATCTATTTATCATGAAGTGATGGGACAGGATGGATGATCTTAGTTATCTGAATGTTGAGTTTTAAGCCGACTTTTTCACTCTCGTCTTTCACTTTCATCAAGAGGTTCTTTAGTTCTTCTTTGCTTTCTGCCATATCTGCATATCTGAGGTTATTGATATTTCTCCTGGCAATCTTGCTTCCAGCTTGTGCTTCATCCAGCCTGGCATTTCTCATGATTTACTTTGCATATAAGTTAAATAGGCAGGGTGACAATATACAGCTTTGACATACTCCTTTCCCAATTTGGAACCAGTCTTTTGTCCAGTTCTAACTGTTGCTTCTTGACCTGCTGGGTGCTGAAGTTGGTGTCTTAACCTGCTGGGTGCTGAAGCTGGGTGGAGGATGGCAGCAAACTGGCTCTGCTAGAAGATCACAGCACTCAGGCCTGGGTGCCGGGACCCACTGGTGTGCTGCCCAAACCTCCAGGTGACTGGAAGAACTTGGACTTTCTGGCCAACCCAACACATGACATGATAAGTTTTCAGATTTCCATTGACTGTTCTGCCAT
Organism: Capra hircus; assembly: GCF_001704415.2. Lineage (NCBI taxonomy): Eukaryota > Metazoa > Chordata > Mammalia > Artiodactyla > Bovidae > Capra > Capra hircus. Next base: position 41,345,509 of record NC_030813.1, read on the forward strand.
TTGCCAGTGTAAACTTTTGAGATTTCCCAAAATAAATGATATTGAAAGGAAATAGGCAAGTCGATGGAGGTCCTCTAGAGCATTAGCTGAAGTTTCTCAGCAGAATGAAATCAAGTCACAGGCTTTTCAAGGAACTTCTGATTGGCTGTTGAAATACAATGGTTATAACTCAAGAGCCCTGGTATTATATTAAACAGACATAACCCAGGGGAAATTATGACATAAATGAAATGAGCAGCTCCTGGTGGCTGCATGGCACTGAAGTGACTTTGAGGAGATACCCCATGTCCAAGGACAGAGAAGCCCCAGGAAGGTGGTAGGAGGGGTGAAATTGCATTTAGAATCAAACCCCACACCCACCAGAGATGCTCAGACATCTCAAACAAAGCTTGTGTGCACCAGGACCCAGGAGAAAGGAGCAGTGACCCCAAAGAGACTGGCCCAGACTTTCCTGTGAGTGTCCAAGACTCTCTGCTGAGGATCTTTTGAAGGAGGTCCCCACTATTTTCATTACCTCCACCATAGTTCAACCTCAGGTCAAACAACAGGGAGGGAACACAGCCCCACCCATCAACAGAAAATTGGATTAAAATTTACTGACCATAGTCCTGCCCATCAGAACAAGACCCAGTTTCCCCCTTAGTCAGTCTCTCACATCAGGGAGCTTCCATAAGCCTCTTATTCATCTCCATCAGAGGGCAGACAGAATGAAAACCACAATCACAGAAAACTAACCAATCTGATCACATGAACCACAGCCTTGTCTAACTCAATGAAATTATGAGCCATGCTGTGTAGGGCTGCCCAAGACAGACACGTCATGGTGGAAAGTTCTGACAAAACATGGACTATTGGAGAAGGGAATGGAAAACTACTTCAGTATTCTTGACTTAAGAACCTCCTGAACAGTATGAAAAGACAAAAAGATAGGACACTGACAGATGAACTCCCCAGGTCAGTAGGTACCCAATATGCTACCGCAGATCAACGGAGATTTAACTCCAGAAAGAATGAACAGATAGCCAAAGCAAAAACAACACCTAGTTGTGGATGTGACTGGTTATAGAAGTAAAGCCCAATGTTGTAAAGAGCAATATTGCATGGGAACCTGGAATGTTAGATCCATGAATCAAGGCAAATTGGAAGTGGTCAAACAGGAGATGGCAAGAGTGAACATCAACATTTTAGGTATCAGTGAACTAAAATGGACTAGAATGGGTGAATTTAACTCAGATGACCATTATATCTACTACTGTAGACAAGAATGTCTTAGAAGAAATGGAGTAGCCATCACAGTCAACAAGAGAGTCCAAAATGCAGTATTGGATGCAATCTCAAAAACGACAGAATGATCTCTGTTCATTTCCAAGGCAAAGCATTCAATATCACAGTAATCCAAGTCTATGCCCCAACCAGTAATGCTGAAGAAGTTGAAGTTGCACGGTTGCATGAAGACCTACAAGACCTTGTAGAACTAACACCCAAAAAAGAAGTCCTTTTCATTAAAGGGGACTGGAATGCAAAATTAGGAAGACAAGAAACACCTGGAGTAACAGGCAAATTTGGCCTTGGAGCATGGAATAAAACAGGGCAAAGGCTAATATAGTTTTGCCAAGAGAAAGCACTGGTCATAGCAAACAGCCTCTTCCAACAACACAAACGAAGACTACATATGGACATAACCAAATGGCCAAGACTGAAATCAGACTGATTATATTCTTTGCAGCCAAAGATGGAGAAGCTCTATACAGTCAGCAAAAACAAGACCAGGAGCTGACTGTGGCTACGATCATGAACTCCTTATTGCCAAATTCAGACTTAAATTGAAGAAAGTAGAGAAAACCACTAGACCATTCAGGTATGACCTAAATCAAATCCCTTATGATTATACACTGGAATGAGAAATAGATTCAAGGGATTAGGTCTGATAGACAGAGTGCATGAAGAACTATGAATGGAGGTTCATGACATTGTACAGGAGGTAGTAATCAAGACAAACCCCAAGAAAAAGAAATGCAAAAAGGCAAAATGGTTGTCTGAGGAGATCTTACAAATAGCTATGAAAAGAAGAGAAGCAAAAGGCAAAGGAGGAAAGGAAAAATATACCCATTTGAATGAAGAGTTTGAAAGAATAGCAAGGAGGAATAAGAAATCCTTCCTCAGTGATCAATGCAAAGAGATAGAGGAAAACAATAGAATGGGAAAGACTGGAGATCTCTTCAAGATAATTGGAGATACCAAGGGAACATTTCATGCAAAGATGGGCATAATAAAGGACAGAAATGGTATGAATTTAACAGAAGCAGAAGATATCAAGAAGAGATGGCAAAAATACACAGAAGAACTATAAAGAAAAGATCTTCATGACCCAGATAATCATGATGGTGTGATCACTCACCTAATGCCAGACATCCTGGAATGTGAAGTTCAGTGGGCCTTAGGAAGCATCACTATGAACAAAGCTAGTGGAGGTGATGGAATTCCAGTTGAGCTGTTTCAAATCCTAAAAGGCGATACTGTGAAAATGCTGCACTCAGTATGCCAGCAAATTTGGAAAACTCAGCAGTGGCCACAGGACTGGAAAAGGGCAGTTTTCATTCCAATCTCAAAGAAAGGCACTGCCAAAGAATACTCAAACTATTGCACAATTGCACTCATCTCACATCCTAGCAAAGTAATGCTCAAAATTCTCCAAGCCAGGCTTCAGCAATACATGAACCGTGAACTTCCAGATGTTTAAGCTGGTCTTAGAAAAGGCAGAGGAACCAAAGATCAAATTGCCAACATCCGCTGGATCATCAAAAAAGCAAGAGAGTTCCAGAAAAACATCTATTTCTGTTTTATTGACTATGCCAAAGCCTTTGACTGTGTGGATCATAACAAACTGGAAAATTCTGAAAGAGATGGGAATACCAGATCACCTGACCTGCCTCTTGAGAAATCCATATGCAGGTCAAGAAACAACAGTTAGAGCTGGACATGGAACAACAGACTGGTTCCCAGAGGCAAGCAGCCCTTAATTTCCTGGCTGCAGTCACTATCTACAATGATTTTGTAGCCCAAGAAAATAAAATATATCACTGTTTCCACTTTTCCCCATCTATTTGCCATGAAATGATGGGACCGGATGCCATGATCTTAGTTTTTTGAATGTTGAGTTTTGAGCCAGCTTTTTCACTCTCGTCTTTCACCCTCATCAATCTTTATCAGTTACTTTCCCTGAAGTGAAGGGATTAAAGTCTTCCTCTTTGAGATGACTTCTAAACCCTCCAGCTGAGGCAATGCCACTTCATCACAATGCGTTAACGATAGTCCCTAAATGTTCGTAACATGAGAGAAATGAATTCACACTTTCTCTGTCAGCTTCATGCCTTTTAGAGTGAGTGCATATTGCCATATTACATATATAGCTAGTGTTTAACAACAGGCATTTTCATACAACATGACCCAATGAAGAAACAGTGATATATTTTAATGCAAGGAAATCTGGTTGTGGAGCAACCACTGAAAAAATAGCATATGCGCACTATGTTTTACAAGTGATTTTAAAGGATTTTCCAAGATTATTTTGACTATAGGTAAAATAGTCATGCAATTTACCACACAAAGTGGAAAGCTTTTGAGTAAGACAGGAAATGAATGAAAATTACACTGAGACAACAGGCATAAAGGAAGACTGTCCTGGCGAATTAAAATGGAATGTCATCTTAATTGTTATGGGCTAAATTTTGAGGCTCCTCAAATTCTTATTTTGAAATCTTCACTCCCAGTACCTCAGGGTGTGATTGCATTTGGAGACAGAGGCTTTAGAGAGGTAATTTTACCTTTATTTATTGAGGGTATATGGATATTGTTGGCCCTAATTCAGTATGACTGATGCCCTTAAAAGAGAAGGAGATTAGGACACAGACACATACAAGCACAGGGGAAGGACCATGTGAGGACACAGCAAGAAGAGAGTCATCTGCCATTCTAGGAAAGAGACCTCAGAAGAAATCAAATTTGCTGACACCTGACATCTTGAACTTGACCTTGACCTTGACCTTTTCTTGCCTCCAGACTGTGATAAAGTGGTTAAGCCACCCAGTCTGTGGTATTTTGTTATGTCAACCCTACCAACAAGTATATTAACTCTAATGATTTTATTTAAATATTGGCCTCATACGCTAGCAAGGTTATGCACAAATTCCTTCAAGATAGGCTTCAACAGGACGTGTACCAGTAATATCCAGATGTACAAGAGGGATGTAGAAAAGGCAGAGGAATCAGAGATCAAATTGCCAACATCTGTTGGATCACACAAAAGAACAAGGGAATTTAAAAAAAAAAATTACTTCTGCTTCGTTGACTATGCTAAAGACTTTGACTCTGTGGATCACAACAAACTGTGGAAAATTCTTAAAGAGGTAAGAATTCTAGGCCACTGTACCTGTCTCCTGAAACCTGTATGCTGGTCAAGAAGCAACAGTTAGAACTGGACATGGAAGAAAGAACTGGTTGCAGACTGGGAAAGGAGTATGTCAAAGCTGTATATTGTCATCCTGATTATTGAACTTATATACAGAGTACATCATGTGAAATACCAGGCTCAATGAAGCACAAGCTGGACTCAAAGATTGCCAGGAGAAATATCAATAACCTCAGATATGCATACCATCATATGATACCACCCTTATGGCAGAAAGTGAGGAGGAACTAAAGAGCCTCCTGATGAAGGTGAAAGAGGAGAGTGAAAAAGCTGGCTCAAAACTCAACATTCAAAAAATGAAGATCATGGCATTTGGTCCCATCACTTCATGGCAAATAGGTGGAGAAACAAAGGAAACAGTGACAGACTCTATTTTCTTGGGTTCCAAAATCACTGCAAATGGTGACTGCAGCCATGAAATTAAAAGATATTTGCTCCTTGGAAGAAAAGCTATACCTGGACAGCATATTAAAAATCAGAGACATTACTTTGTCAACAAAGGTTTGTATAGTCAAAGCTATGTTTTTTCCAGTAGCCATGTATGGATGTGAGAGTTGCACCATAAAGGCTGAGGCCAAAGAATTCATGCTTTTGAACTGTGCTGTTGGAGAAGACTCTTGAGAGTCCCTTGAACTGCAAAGAGATCAAACCAGTCATTCCTGAAGTAAATCAACCCTGAGTATTCACTGAAAGGACTGATCCTGAAGTTGAAGCTCCAATACTTTGGCCACCTGATGTGAAGAGGACTCATTAGCAGAGACTCCAATGCTGGGAAAGATTGAAGGCAGGAGGAGAAGGGGAGGACAGAGCATGAGATGGTTGGATGGCATCAGCAAATCAATGGACATGAGTTTCAGCAGACGCTGGGAGATGGTGAAGGACAGAGAATCCTGGCAAGCTGCGATACATGGATTCTGAAAGAGACGATCATGACTGAGTGACTGAACAACAACTTATTTACAAAATAACTTCAAATGGAAAAAAAAAAAAAGTAACTTTGTATCTGAATAAAGTGTGCCAGCAAAAGTAATACCAGACATGATACCCACTAGGATCATTAAGAAACGTAACCCCTCCAACTTAGTTGGTGGTCCACAACCAAGCCTGTGTGCCACAACTACTGAAACCCAGGCACCTAGAGCCCCATGCTCTGCAATAAGGAATGCCCCCAGATTGCTGCAAGTAGAGAAAGCTTAAGCCCAGCAAGAAAGACCCAGCACAGTCAAAATAAAAATATAAATACATTTTTCTAAAAAAATAAAAGTAACTCCTCATCTCTAAAAATGACCTAACTTCATTTCTTTTTATGACTAAGTAATATGCCATTGTATATATGCACCATGCCACATCTACTTTATTCCTTCATCTATTGATGGACACTTAGGTTTCTTCCATGTCCTGTCTATTGTGAACTGTGCTGCAGTGAATTGCTCAGTCATGTCCATCTCTTTGCAACCCCATAGACCATAGCCCACAGGCTCCTCTGTTCCTGGGGATTCTCCAGGCAAAAATACCAGAGTGGATTTTCATGCCCTCCTCCAGGGGAATCTTCTCAACCCAGGAATCGAACCCGAGTCTCCCACATTGCAGGCAGATTCTTTACCATCTGAGCCACCAGGGAAGCCTGAAAATTGAGGTCTTTTTAAATTATAGCTTTCTCATGATATAGGTCCAGTCATGGGATTGCTGGGTCACATGGTAGTTTTGTTTTTAGTTTTTTGAGAAACCTCCATACTGTTTCCATATGTAAAATAGAAAGCTAGTGGAACCCTGTTGTATAGCATAGGGAGCAACTGGGTGGCTGCCTAGATGGGGTGGGGGAATGGGGTTGTGGAAGGGAGATTCAAGAGGGAGGAGATACGTGTATACATATTTTGTATTCACTTCATTGAACTGCAGAAACTAATACAATATAGTAAAGCAGTTATATTTTAATAAAAAATAGCACTTAAAATCTGGACCACAGAAAGAAAAGTAAATCCTACCTTTTCATATTTATTCTTTCTTTCTCAACTTCATTATTACTGCTACAAAGCATTTCCATAGACATATTTATAATGTTTATATTATTGCCAGCTCTTTTATCCAATGATTTTTCTTAAAATATTTCTCTTAAAGTCTACCAGATATTGGCTTCGGTTTTTCAATATGATTAATATATTTTAATTTTCATATCATTAAAATCCATCTCAGACTAAAAAAATGTTTTATTATTTTCATATTTATAGCAACTTGCTCTATCTTCAAGGTGAGTTTGACCTTGTTTTGCATTTTTTCCAATCCACTCATCACTGGACAAGGAAATTATGCCAATTAAATTCAAGAGCAGACACTTACTATTGGTTCTCTATTTCAAAATGATATTCATGTATGTGATACACAAGCTCTCTGAAATAGCCTGAGCATGAAACCATGATTGTCTGGCTGGATTTTTGTAGGATGTGAGGATCACATATGTGGTAAAGGCTATATTTCCATCATAAAGTGTGTGTGCCTGTGTATTTTAAAATATAATATATTATACACATCTCTTCTGATAGGAGCCAGTGATTGAGGGTCTTATATAAAATAAAAACTCTCTACATTTGGAACTGATTGATGATGGTACATGATGACATTTTTCATTTTGTGGGAAGGCCACATATTAGACAGGTTTCCATTACTGTACAAGCATCAGAACCCTCACCTTCCTTCCATCTTACAATGAGGAAAACACTTGTGAATAAGTCAGTTAACTTTTCTTATTTATTTGTTCAACAAATGTTTATTTGTGAATGAACTCTGTCCCAGGCACTATTTTAAGTGCTGGAAGTATAACAGTGAATTATTATATGAAAAGCCTTGCTCATGTGGGCTATATTCTGTAAAGACAGGGTAGTGTAAAAGCACATAGATTTTCGGCCTGGATTTGAATCTTGGTCCTTCACTAGAGGGTGTGTTTACCCTAATTATTTGATCTTTCTCAACTCCACATTTCTTATTTGTTGAAATGGAGATGACTGCTACCTTATCAGGTTGTCAAAGGACTGAATATAATAACCTAAAGTGCCTTGTATGTGATAAGCATTGTTCTTTTTGTAATATCCTGAGGCATTTCCCTTTAAAGGGTGTATTAAGTGAAACTGTGTCTTTTCCAAAAAAGCCGTGTTGAAGTTCTACCCTCTAGTACCTCAGAATGTGACTTTATTTGAAGATAGGAATTTTTTTTTGAATTTTTGAACCTCGCAGTTTTAATATCAGTATTAAGTCTGCAACACTGACCACATTATATAAGTGGCAAGTATTGCCTGGGCATGATCTTTGACTGTGGAAGATCATGGGAAGATAGGAATTTCATATAAGCGATCAAGTTGAGATGAAGGTATTAGGGTGAGCTTTAATCCATTATGACCGGGGTGGGTGTGTGCAGGTGTGTTGTGTGCGTGTTCAGTCGTGTCCTACTCTTATGACTCCATTGACTATAGCCCGTCAGGCACCTCTGTCCATGGGATTTTCCAGGCAGAACTGGAGTGGGTTGCCTTTTCCTTCTCTGGGGGATCTTCCCGACCCAGGGATGGAACCCACATCTCCTGCATTAACAGGCATACTCTTTACCACTAGCACCACCTGGGAAGCCCATGGGCACTTCATAAAAAGGGGAAATTTGGACACAGAGGCACATATAGGGAGAATGACATGTGAGGAAAAATTAAAAAATCGCGGTGATGCATCTATAAAGCTAGTACACTTAAATATTGCCAGTGAACTACCATCCAGGGAAGAGGCATGGAACAGATTTTCCCTCACAGCCCACCAAGGAGCCAACCCTGCTGACACTCTGATCTCAGACTTCCAGCCTCCAGAGCTGTGAGACAATGCATTTCTGTTTAAAGCCTCCACGGTATGGTACTTTGTTAAGCAGCAATGCGAATTAACATAAATTGCTTTGCCTTTAGGTGTGAGTTCGAAAAGCACTTTTTATTCTATTTTCTTAAAGATGAGCATGTGATAATCTTAATCTCTACAGATAAGGTGAACAAATTAAGGTCAGAGAAGGCATACTGTTGTGTATGTACGCTCAGTCGCTCAGTCATGTCCGACTCTTTGAGATCCTACGGACTGTAGCCAACTAGGCTCCTCAGTCCAGGGGATTCTCCTGGCAAGAATACTGGAGTGGGTTTCCTTGTCCTCCTTCAGGGAATCTTCCCAATCTCAGGGACTGAACCTATGTCTCTTATAGCTTCTGCTTTGGCAGGCGGATTCTTTACCACTGGTTCGACCTGGGAAGCCCCCAGAGAGAGCATAAGTATTTATAAACTTTTCAGGAGAATTATTATTCTGCAAACACCGTGCCCTGGCTCTCTCTTCAGATAATAAAAAATAAATAAGGAAAGCATATAAAATACCACTGTAAACATTCAAGACCCTTTAAAGTGTCCATTGTATTGAAGGAAATTGACCTGTGAAACATCTGCAGAGACTGTTTCCAGAGATATAAATTTATTCTTGTGATTTTTAACAACATCATCAGCTCCTGACACACACATATATAGACATACTATGAAACAGTGTTCTTGGCAATCAAATTGGTCCTGGGGTTCTTGGCAATCAAACTGGTCCTGGGGTTCAAACATTTCCTGAAGGATACCATGATGAAATCAGATGAATGAATCACTTCTGTTTCACGCAATTTACTTTAGATGAAGGGATAAAAGTTGGAAAATTGGTCATTCTTCTACCAGTCACCAACACTGAGTTATCAAGAAAATAAAGACAGTGAGATTTAATTCTGCAAAAAAGGCTCAGATTTAATTCATAACCTAATTTATACAGGAACACAAATTTGCAAACAGTTTGCATTATAGATTCATTCACTCATTCAACCATCCATCCACTCATTTAAAAATATTTATTGAGCCCTACTCTGGTAACCTCTGTCTCAAAATTTAAACTGATATTTCTTCAGAATTATTTTTTTAAGGAGTTTGATTCAATGGGCATTTTGTTGATACATACCATATCAGTCCTATCAAGGGTACAGATAAGATTCCTGCTCGGAGGAACTTAGAAGGATGAATAAACACCATGGCAGGTGGACACACACACACACCTACAAGGTGTTTGGGTTTGGGGAGGAGGAAGAGGAAGTTGACGGATCAGGAAAAACACTACAAGTAGGTGGTATGTAAGCTGAGCTTTGAGGATCCCATAAAATTCCAGGTAAACTGAGAAGGCAAAGGCACTGCAGAGTGAGGAAACAGTAACAGAGGCAGGGGAGCAGATGGAATGCTGAAAGAATTGTCTCCTGGCTCAGAGAAGCAATACAGAGAGTCAAAAGCAGAGAGGCTGGATTTAAGCCTTGAAATACAAAGCCCTGACAGCCATTCTAAGAAGTTTGGCATTTATGAGGAAGGCAATAACATAATTTGACCTCTGTTTTAAGATGAAAATTCTAGACTGAAAAACCTAGAAATTTATGGCAGGTAAACCACTTAGGAGGCTGTGGTGGTCCTTTAGGTCACAGAGGTCCCCATCTTTTTGGCACCAGGGACTGGTTTCAAGGAAGACAATTTTCCATGGACTGGTGTGGTGGCTATGGCTTTGGTATGATTCAAGCATATTACATTACTGTGATGACATTATTTCTATTAACACACCAGCTCTACCTTAGATTATCAGGCATTAGATCCTGGAGGTTGGGGAAATCTGTTTTGTGTGCTTAGTCGCTCAGTCCTGTCTGATTCTTTGCGACCCCATGTACTGTAGCCCACCAGGTTCCTCTGTCCATGCAATTCTCCAGGCAAGAATATTGGAGTGCAAAACCATTCCCTCCTTCTCCAGGGGATCTTCCTGACCCAGGGGTCAAACCCAGATCTCCTGCACTGCAGGCAGATTCTTTACCATCTGAGCTTCCAGGGAAGGAGGCTTGAAATTAGCTAAAGTCAGAAGGAATTTAAATGGATGAAATAAGAGTCACTGAAATTCAGGTAGGATATAGCAAAGTATGGATGTATCTTTTTAAAATACATTTCTGAATGTTAAATTGAGTAATTAATGAAGCTGATATTATATCATATTTGTAAATACCAGTTAAACATTTAGTTATTTATATTTTGCAATTATCTTGTTTTCTGCAGCAAAAATAGTTTCAGATTTGAAGTTTCAAGTATCTTAACAAGTTTTTGAAAAGTTCTTCAGTCCAAGGCCTGTGATTATGTTTACTGAATAAAATAGCTTGGGTATTTCTACACTTGATATGAAACGCAGATGCCATAAAGAAAATTACTGATAAATATGATTATATAGAAACATAAAACTGATAGATTTGAACACATAAAAATTTAAAACAGCTATAATACACACACAAAAATACTCTAAACAAAAGTAAACCATAAACTGGGAAACATACTCACCTACCTAGCACAGATAAGAGCTGGCTGCTGCTGCTGCTAAGTCGCTTCAGTAGTGTCTGGCTCTGTGCGACCCCATAGACGGCAGCTCACTAGGCTCCTCTGTCCCTGGGATTCTCCAGGCAAGAGTACTGGAGTGGGTTGCCATTTCCTTCTCCAATGCATGAAAGTGAAAAGTGAAAGTGAAGTCGCTCAGTCGTGCCCGACTCTTAGCGATCTCATGGACTGCAGCCTACCAGGCTCCTCCGTCCATGGGATTTTCCAGGCAAGAGTACTGGAGTGGGTTGCCATTGCCTTCTCCGAGCACAGATAAGAGCTAGTATCCTTAATATTTAAAACAAACAAAAGAGTTAATAAACCAATCCAAAAGAGCAACAGGCAAAATAATTAGAAGAATCAAATATGTTGCCTATGTTTCTAGTCTGGGACAACACATAGATGTTGGTGATATTATTTCTAAAATAAGGAACCAGAAGAAGGAAAATCAGGAGTTTTTGGAGGGGAACAAGTAGAGAAAATTATAGACAGGTAGAAATAATATTTGTTTGGGAGATGATAAATATGTGGTGCTGGGATTATCTATATTGATAAGGTCAACACGGAAGTAAAATTTGAATCTGAAAAAAAACATGCCATACACATTCCTATCTTTATTTTTACTGTACTGTGTGACTTTCTGAAGACATATATTTTGGGTTTGGTATTTTTAGCAATTTTTCTGGATACTCTGTTAAATATATTTATACCACAGGACTACCTTGGCCAAACAGCGTAAGGTTGTCTCCATTACCATGCTGGAGAAATATGTTTGAAAGAGACATACAGATTATTGAAAATTCCTAATTGTGTCCTTACCAGTAGACACATTTATGTTGCTGTGAAATAAGAAGCCACTGAACTGAACTGAACTGTAGAGGCAAAAATTGTTAATGCCTGCTATTAAATTTCCACTTGTGTTTTTTACTACAATTTACATTCATCCACTTTGTTTTTGTTGTTATTATTGATCACTGAGCATGTTTTATTAATTACTGTTTTACATAATCTCTACTGGGGTCTCCTCTCCCTGTAAACAGGCTTTTATCCTTCCATATAGCTCTTTTAAAAGCAAATTATCAAGTCTGCTTATAATGACTGTCCTTTGCCAAACCTGCCTTATCTCTTCACCAAGCTTTCAATAAACTACTGCAGTGAGCCTGCAATCAGAATTATCTGGAGAGCTTGTTACAACACACGCTGCAAGGTGCCACCCCCACAGGAGTGATTGGTAGTTTGCGAGCAAGCGAGGCTGGGAATCTAAATTTCCTGACAGGTTCCCAGGTGATGCTGATACTGCTGATCTAGGACCTCACTTTGAGACTCCGGGCTCTACCAAAGTGATGCGTGCCTCGTGCCTCGAACTGATTGCATATGTTCACAGCTAGAGGCACTTGACTCACAGGTGTTGATTTTGCGCCCTGTAGGTAGGCAGGAATACAGGCCTTTCATTGGTTCATGGTCTGTACCTGTCACGTGATGTAAACGTAACAGGGCGACTTGGTGTGGGTAGCAGAGCTGAGCCTTTGCTGAGTTTTCCAACTCCCATACATCATCCTTTCCTGGATTCCTTGAGGGACGTACTATTTCCTGTGGGACCAGGACACTGACTTCCCTTGCTAAGCTTCCTTCTGGAAGCTGAAGATGAGCAGGTAAGTTCACTTCCCATATCTGGGATTCTGCTTGGTTGCCATCTGGACATTTGTGACAGAGTTGGTTTTCCTGCACTGATTTCTTTCGTTGCTCCTTGTTGGGGACCTTGAAGTTTGCCTTTTTGTGCAGGTGAGTCTAGTGTTCTGGGCCTGGCATTCCCCAGACTGACTTCAAACACCCCAGGTTACCTTCTTCTCTGCTTTTCAAACAAGGATTAGTTATTCAGTTGAACAATGTTGTTGCTATTTCTATGACTCCTGCCTATTTGTTCCCTCTCTTGATTTCTGTGTGAGTTTCCAGACCCCTCAACCCCCAGATCCGTCTCCCACATGCTCTGAGACTCAGAGTGAGCATTCTGTTTTGGTCTTCTTCCTCCATGAATGATTGTTTGTTTGTTTTTTTTTTTTCTGGTAAAATCGTGCACCTTGGCTGGAAGTTTCTAATGCCAGCTACACGCATGACTTAGATCTAAGTAAGTCAACTATTATCATTTTTCCACTTTGAACCTGGGTCAACAAGGTCTGTGGGCTTGCTAGGGAAAGTGTAGTCTAAGGATCAGTGGCTTTCAGCCTGTTAGGGAAGCTTGTTAGAAATACAGAGCCTCATGCCCCACCTATATGTTGAGTTAGAATCCATGGTGTAACAAGAGCCCCAAGTGATTGTCATGCACATTGTAAAGAACTGATTTATGGTATAGCCCCATAGGATGAACTCCTCCTGCCTGTGACTAATTGCGACTCTCAGCATTACCAGTCACTATATTTTCCTACTTGATCACGCCACAGATGTAAGTTTACAAAACCATGTTCGGTGAGTTTCCCACTGACGGTGTGAACTACCACCAATAACCTGTGATTCTGCAGGAATCCAAAGTGTCTCTGTGTACATCTCACGCTTGTTGTTTCTTGGTGTATCAAGGCCTTTTCAACTATGTCAGTAAATTCCTTCATGCTTTTGGCCATGATTTGATGTGGGTATGGATGACAGGCAGCCCAAGGGTCCCAGGTGCTTGAGTACCACTCCAGTTCAATAATACATTTTAGGTTCTTAATGTAATGCTGGCCCACAGCAGGTGACCATCCAGACCTCTCTCATCAGTTATTATGAAGAAGGTGTTGAAAATAGATCAGGCTGGGTGAACTTATGTTGTGGTGTTCACCAGGGCTTCATGTGGTGAGTGCTGGGACTAGCAGGTAAGTCTGGTTTAGGCACCTATGGAGTCAGTGCTTTTGCTCTGGGTGCTGGTGTGTGTAAGGTCTTGTGTGTGTCCTCCAAGAGTGGAATCTCGATTGCCCCATCCTATGGAACTCCTGAAGTCAAGCCCTGCTGGTCTTCAAAACCAAATACTCTGGGGGATTCCCCTACTGAGGCCAGACTCATAGGCTGCGGAGCTTGACATGGGGATCAGAGCTTTCACACCCCATGGGCGAACTTCTGCAATATAATTGTTCTCCAGTCTGTGGGTCACCCAACTGTTTGATATGGGAATTTATTATATAACTGCGTCTCTCCTACTCTTTTGTTGTGGTTTGTGCCTTTACACACACACTTTTTTGCTAGGTATCTATGTGTGTGAGTGTGTGTGCGTGTGTGTGTGTGTGTGTGTGTATGTGTATAAAATCAATGGTCGTTCAGTTGTAATTTTGCTGTGCTCATGAGAGGAGGTAAATTCAAGGTCCTTCTACTTCACCATTTAGTACCTTCTCTTTTTTCAGAATTTAGAATTAAAATATATCTAATCTTTACAGTTGTTGAACACAATCTTATATTTATTTCACTTTACTACAAAATATAAGCAATAAAATGATTTTGATTAATTACTCTATATCCTGAGTATATTCAAAAATTAGAACAGTTTCATAATAAATTTGTTTATATCTCATCTGGTTTCAAAAAGGAATGTGAAAAGGCTTATCTATCCAAGTAAAAGTCATTCAAAGCTTTAAAAGAATATTGACTTTGGTATTTTGTTTTCTTGAGGACTTCTTTTTGAAGAATTGACATGCTATGAAGAAAATTTTGTTAGTTTTTTTGTTTGTGTGGGTTTTTTTTTTTTGGTCTAGAAAATATTCCTAGTCAGTGCATAATTACCTTTCAAAAGTACAAGAATACATTCTAAACTAATGGATTTCCTTAACAATGAACCCTCTCCATGTACTTTGTTGTGTTTTCCATCACAGCCTTTAAGAAAAAGAAGATAGCTGTTTCTAAAAATTCCTCACAGTATAAACCCCATTTCCTTTCTGTGTTAAAAATACAGTCAAAATAATATTGTTAATCATATAAATGTATGTGAAGCAGTCTAAAAATGAATCAGAATTTTTGAATTGAAATTATGAGTCTCTGCCTATAAGGTTTTGGTTTAAAAAAAAACCAATTATCCTCACATTCTCTCAAGTCAAGGGCCAAGTTTCAGTATTCTCCAGGATCATTCTCAAGTTTCAAGTCCATAAATCTTTTAAATTTTGCTTTAAATCAGCATCCATTGCTGGACCTTGGCAGCCCAGAGGTGGAAACTGGCTCAAAGGTATGTTTTTCTTGGCTATCACAGCTTTCTTCTTCATCCTCCTCCTCATCTTACTTAGTTGCTTTAGGGAGATGTATACTCTGCAGTTCACACTTACTAAATTACTCATTTCCGTGTTTCTCCTGGATATTTTGGACAGGAAGAAGGGAAAGCTTAATGTTGAAGTCAAAGACGCTTGGGTCGGATGTCGTAGTTAGCAACCTTCCTCCAGTACTGGTTAGCTGTTTCACTCACTTTTGAATGCTCCAGTTTCTCCATCTATAAAATTAGCATAATAGTCCTGGCTTCAGTTGCATGTAGGTAGGACTGGGTGCAGTGCTCCTTAAAAATGTCTCAAACATTATCTGGCATGTAAAGATGCTCAAGAAGTGTTAGCCATTATTCTTGTTTGCTCCCTGAAATTTGCATCTACAAGCCATCCTACAGAGGACTTTACCCAGAAGGGGCCAATAAGACAGTTAATATTCAAAAATGTTAACTCTTTTTATGGTCTGGCTCCTAAAAAGATTTGAGTTGGAATTGCACCAAAGTTTACTTTATCGAAAGAACTAAGTACAGCTTTTAAAGTGGCTGTGAGCTCAAACACTGAAGTCTCTTGAATTGTGTTATTCTACTTTTCTTTCCTTTTTTCCCACTTGTAAGTGATTCATGTTCTAAAAATAACAAAAGGGTTAAAGAATGAGCTATATGAACAAGTAAAATGTATAAGAAAGTGTAAGAAATAATTCTTGTATCTGTTATTCACCCTCACCTACTTTACTGTAATCAGTAATAGTAATAACAGCCAGCATTTATTGAGCTAAAGTGCTAAACACTATATATGTGTGTGTGTGAAATCTCACTGAATCTTCTTAGTTGCTCTTTGGTTCTTTGACATTGGTTCTCTTTCTTTTTTAATCTGCTTTTTGAAAATTAAATAGAGGCTAAGAGAAGTTAATGGCACCCCACTCCAGTACTTTTGCCTAGAAAATCCCATGGACGGAGGAGCCTGGTAGGCTGCAGTCCATGGTGTCACTAGAGTCAGACATGACTGAGCGACTTCATTTTCACTTTTCACTTTCATGCATTGGAGAAGGAAATGGCAACCCACTCCAGTGTTCTTGCCGCAGAATTCCAGGGCCAGGGAACCTGGTGGGCTGCCGTCTATGGGGTCACACAGAGTCGGACACGACTGAAGCAACTTAGCAGCAGCAGCAGCAAGAGAAGTTAAGCAACTTGCTCAAGACCACACAGCAGTTGGTGAGAACTCGTTTACTAGCTAGTGAGTGGTGAAGCCCTTATTTCGATGCTTGTCCATCTGATTCCATGTTTTCTCCTCTTATACTCATGTTTCCAGTCCCTCTGATCCTTGAGTGTTGCACTCTGAAGACTGTCCCATCCCTGCAGCCCTCCCTAATACATTTACTACCCAGTTGGAAACACTCAAGTTGTAGCTCTGAGCCCTCTCCTGAGCATTATATCAGGCTTACTTTCTGGTCCAAACTCCCCACCACTGTGAATAAAAACAGTGCTTCTCAAGCCTTGCCCTAGCAATGTGGGGCCTGACTTTTTAGGATAAATGTATCTACAGTGAACCAGGAGTGTTTATCACCCTGCTTTTATCACCAACAGCATTAGCATTAGGAAATTCACCAGGTGCCTACATTTTTCATCTGTAAAATAAAAATCCACATTATGCTTACAAGTTATATAGCTCTTCTGGAAATGAGAAAATTGAACTTTTCAAATTCTTGGTTGCAAGCTATGCTGTAAAACATCATTACTGATTTTTTGATATGTACTTTCTGGTCTTTGCAATTCAAAGGTGATGGCTTTGACTATCATCACTTCCCATGTGAACAGAAAGAGCACAGAGGGACCAAACTTGAGGTAGTCCTGTCTCTCACCTGAGGGCTGAGGTAAAATGTTTTCTTTGGGAGTGGAAGTGCATAATTAGGAATTGTCTCCATTCTTTCTCCTTATTATTTAGGAACCTGTAAGGATATAGGGACTTCACTTTCACTTTTCACTTTCATGCATTGGAGAAGGAAATGGCAACCCACTCCGGTGTTCTTGCCTGAAGAATCCCAGGGATGGGGGAGCCTGGTGGCTGCCATCTATGGGGTCGCACAGAGTCGGACATGACTGAAGCGACTTAGCAGCAGCAGCAGCAGCAGCAGCAGCAGCAAGGATATAGTTACAGAGACCCTAAATGCTGTTACACTGATTTCCCAAATCAGAAAGTAAATACTCATGGCTCAAAGTACTCTCCTGTTGGCCATCATTTTGAGACCAGAGACTAGATACCTGATGAGATGTGAGTGGTTTTGGACTGGTTGTATCTCCTTGCAGTCCAAGGCACTCTCAAGAGTCTTCTCCAACACCACCATTTAAAAGCATCAATTCTTCAGCGCTCAGCTTTCTTCACAGTCCAACTTTCACATCCATACATGACCACTGTAAAAACCACGGCCTTGACTAGGTGGACCTTTGTTGGCAAAGTAATGTCTCTGCTTTTGAATATACTATCTAGGTTGGTCATAACTTTTCTTCCAAGGAGTAAGCGTCTTTTAATTTCATGGCTGCAGTCACCATCTGCAGTGATTTTGGAGCCCCCAAAAATAAAGTCTCTCACTGTTTGCCCATCTATTTCCCATGAAGTGATGGGACCAGATGCCATGATCTTAGTTTTCTGAAAGTTGAGCTTTAAGCCAACTTTTTCACTCTTCTCTTTCACTTTCATCAAGAGGCTTTTTAGTTCCTCTTCACTTTCTGCCATAAGTTGATATATGGCAAAAACCAACACGATACTGTAAAGCAATTATCCTTCAATACAAATAAATTTTAAAAAATTTTTGTTGAATTAAATAACATTAGACAATGAGAATCATATAAATAAAAGGTAGATGATTTTATAGTATGAAGAGTGCTATTGGTCAGGGGCATTTATCTTGGGAGGTGGGAAAAATGTGTGTGTTGGACTTTGAGGGTGTGAGGCTTTTGCAAAGGACCAAGTCAGGAAAGGACACTGTGAATGGATGTAAGATAGCACAGCAAAATAAGATGGTGGGTAATTAATTATATACTGAATTTGGCAGAAGTGCCAGGATGGAAGGGAGCTAGAAGGTAGTTTGTACCAAAGGAGAAAGGATTGTTCTTCTAAGGGTTTGGACTTTACGGTGAGCAACAGGGGAAAGTTCAAGTGCTTGGGGCCAAGAACTATCATGACTCTCTCTAAAGTTCAAATACATCAATAAATACTATCTTTATTTTCCACATTATTTTGAGAAAAATTAAAACCTTTCCTCAAGCAGTTGTATTTTCTCAATCATATTTAGAACTGATTTGAAACGATCTGCAATTTGTTTCTTACTCTATTTTGTTCTTTCACCCAACAGCTATTTATTCTGTTTCTGTTGGTGTTATTAACCTTGGCAGTGAACATTTATCTAAAACACCTTCAGAATATAAATTATTCAGATTAGCAATAATTTGAAGCCTGAGATCTGGATAATGTATTTGTGTTCATTAAGGAAATATTCATACCTCAGTTTTAACTAGCTCATATCCATCAAACTCAAGACCCACATTCTGAAATATCTGAAATTACAGATGTTAATTTTTATGCAGATTATCCTGTTATTATTTTTCTCATGTTGACCATTCTGTCTGAGCCTAGCCTCAGTGATTGTCTGGTGTAAAATACCTAACTATATTCGTATTCTCAAAGGTTCCTTGACCATTCTATCATGAATAGACAGTCCTTTGATATAAGCAATAAATTTGAAGCTTAGGAATTGAATTTTCCACAGATAGCAAGAGAAATGTAGTCACCATCTCTCTTAATGCTTAAATGCACCTTCAAAGTACAAGGTTTGAATGCTGTTGGTGGATACTTTATGCTCAACCAACTAACGCAGAGGTGACAAAGAAGGGACATGGTTGGTTTGGCAAAGAGTCACCCCATTCTTGGAGAAGGCAATGGCACCCCACTCCAGTACTCTTGCCTGGAGAATCCTATGGATAGAGGAGCCTGGTAGGCTGCAGTCCATGGGGTTGCTAAGAGTCAGGCACGACTGAGTGACTTCCCTTTCACTTTTCTCTTTTATGCATTGGAAAAGGACATGGCAACCCACTCCAGTGTTCTTACCTGGAGAATCCCAGGGATGACAGAGGCTGGTGGGCTGCCATGTATGGGGTCACACAGAGTCGGACACGACTGAAGCGACTTAGCAGCAGCAGCACCCCTGTCTCAACATGTTAAAGCACTCTAGCTCACAACTGGCAGGGCATGCTGCATTGCAATGCAATTATCATGAATCCTTCCATATTTCAGCCTTTCATGCAACTGTGTCTACCTCATATGGAAATCTCCCTTGAAGCCTTGTCTTTAGGAGGGAAAGCAAAGCTAGAGGGAAAACAAGGAACTCCCTGAGGTTTGAGAGCTCAAGCTTCTGAGGGTCATGGCCAGGGCACTACAATGAGAGACAGTGTAGAAAGTATGTGGGCTGGGTAGCTCAAGAAAAGTGATGTAAGGTATGTTACATAGCTAGCCCTTGAACTACAAAAGACTGATTTTATCATGAGATTGAGGAAAATCCCACTTTTGCTCTCCAATACATAAGCCTTAAGTCTAGAGGTGAAGAGGGGAAAAAGATAAGTCCCAATTCCACTGTCCCTGGTACTTACCCGAGGGTGGGGGGATGAGAATTAGAGAGAGCATAGAGATGGTTCCAGTTGACTTTATCTCAATCATTCCTCAGAGAAAACACACATACAAATATCATCCCCCAACCAGGGCAACTGTTTGAGAAACTAGACACATCATGAAAATACTGGGCTCCAGGAGGAGCTTGGAGTAGTGAAAATGCACCTCTATAGGAATTCATTTCAAAAGAAGATGCAGAACTACATTTTACCTGTCAGGAAAATTTTAAGTCTACATATGCAAAGTCAAGGCTGTTACTCGCTTGCAAACACCAAGTCTACTGGGAACATTCACAATCCTGACATCTTTCCATGTCTGCTACATTTGATCTGAGATAGCAAAAATGCCAGCAAGTCCCCAAAGACTCTATATACAAGCAGGCTTGTAGCTTTTGTTTGTAACTAGCAGAGATTCTGAAATCAAAACATTTTTAACCCTAAACACATCCTCCGGGGCTGAGATAAAATGCCATTTCAAACTGGTCAGCCTGGGTGTTGTAAAGAAGGCCAGATTTGTTTTTGTTTTTGTTTTTGTTTTTGTTTTAAGTTTCTAAAAATAAGTTTATTGAGGGATATTTTACATATTGTGTAATAATCGATTTCAAGTGTATAATTCAATGATATTTTAGCAAATTTACCAACTTATACAAACATCTCCTTAAACTAGATTCAGAAGATTTTTGGCAGTCCAGCAATCCTTTATGCATATTTACTGTTGACCTCCCTCTCTTTCAATCCAGCAATCACCATTCTACTTTCTTTTTTGTTTGTTTGTTTTTTTTTTCTATTTCTTCTAGTTTGTTTTTTTTTTTAATTTGAATTCAGAAAGATGTGAGTGTGAATCGAGGCTCCTTTACTGCCAGCATGAGAATCTGTAAGGTCCACTTTGATTGGGGTAGCAGTACCTGCTGAACTTAGGGTGTTGAATGGAAACAATATATAAGAGAGTATTATTAGAATAACTAGAATTTTAGGAGTTTTCAGTAAAGAAAAAACATGATGAGTTACAGTAGCAGTGGTCTGACTGAACAGTACAAAAGAATAAAGCTCATATTTGTGGTTAAAGCTGCTTCTCCTAGTGATATCTAAAATTATTTGTAATTAAATAAAGCATGTCTAATATACATGCATTAACAAAATGTATCCAAAGGAAAATTAGGCAAAATATATAATAAGACACATACTGTAAGCCAGGACCTGTTCTAAATAATTTGCATGTATTAACCATTTTTATTAAGTCTAATTATTATTTTCATAAGACACATACTATAAGCCAGGACCTGGTCTAAATAATTTACATGTATTAATTCAACCATTTTTACTAAGTCCATTATTATTTAAATATTATCTTCACTTTGCAGCTGTGGATACTAACACTCAGTAAGGTTAAATAATTCGATCAACATTACACAGGTAGTCAATGCTGTGGTCAAGTAGACTGACGCAGTCTAGTACTAGAGCCTGTACATTTACTAATGGTATTATACTTCCTATACCATTCCTAAATAAGTTGACAATTTTTTCTAAAGAAGAAAGGAGCCCCATATAGGGTCAGTTTAACTATGATCCTTATCCTGTAGTTTTAAGATGGAAAGAAGAACTGATAAAAAGCGTCTGTGTGGTTAATTGGTGAAATGCTGTAGGATAATCTGTATGTGGGAGAAGGCAATGGCACCCTACTCCAGTACTCTTGCCTGGAAAATCCCATGGATGGAGGAGCCTGGTAGGCTGCAGTCCATGGGGTCGCACAGAGTTGGACACAACTGAGTGACTTAGCAGCAGCAATCTGTATGTGCTCCAGATTATATATTAAGATGAGTGTAAACTTGGAATGTTTAAGAACAGTCTTCATTTGCCTCTCCATACACTCATCCATCCATCCATCCACTTTGGTTGTAGAAAAGTGATACAGAACAAAGTTTTAAGCTAGGAAGACTTCACTCCTAATTCCACTTTTACCACTCACTAATTGTTTGACCTTGAGAAAGCAAGATTATCTGATTGAGTCTTTTCTAAAGTATTCTTCAATGGGGTATTATGAGAATCAATGATACAATGTTTCAGCCCTCTAAGCACAGTATATGATACAAAATTAAAGACAATAAATGATGGTTATTAATATTAGCATTCAGAATTCTATATGTTCTGAGCCTATAAAATGAATAAAACACACTTCTTGCCCTCTACAAGATCTAGTATTTTAATAGGGACATGACGACATAAGTGTGATAAATGTGGAATGGTTAATTCTATGAGGGTTTAGGTGCAGAGGAGTCAGGAATGGAAAAAATGATTAATAATTTGGAATTTTATAATGTATCAAGCACTGAGATAAGTGCATAGGCCCTTCACTTGCCATCTTCTTTAGTTATCTTGATGACCCTAAGAAATAAGAACTATTATCTCTATTCTACAAATGAAGAAAATAAGTTGAGAGAAATGAAGTTATCTGCCCAGAGTATATACTCAGGAGAAAAGAGTGGAGACCTTAACCCAAGTTATCTCTAACATGAAAAATGAAGCCTTTAAGCTGAGTCTTCAATGATGACCAGGTATTCTTGAGCACACCAGTGGCAAAGGATATTCAAGGCACTGGAAGTAGTAAGAAAAGTGGCCAAAGGAAATCAAACCATGTGATGTATTTAGAAACTTTGGGTAATTCAGTATTCACTTGAGGACTACTTACTGAGGGTCTATGATGTGCCAGGGGCTTTTTTAGATGCTGGATATATGAAGCCTAAGAGATACAGACTGAAATTCCTGTCTGGACTTTATTCCTTTGGAGAAAGATACCCAAAGTAACACATACTCACATAAGATTAGTTCTTTACAAAGTAAAATATAAAAATACAGTAAACTATAAAACCTCAGTTCTAATTACTATTGAGAAAAATGAAGCAAGAAAGAGGTCCAAGTATGCTGACAGCAGGAATATTTTCTGATTTTCAGGAGACAGGGAAGGCTTAGTGAAGCAGAGATATGAGTGTTGCAGGGACCAAATCATGAAGGACCTTCTACGCCAGGCTCAGAGGTTTGGACTTTGTCCTTTTGAAATGGGGGTCTTTTAAAAAAAAAAAAAGGGACTGGAATGAGCTTCACGATGAAGGTGAGACTGTGGCTGAGCTTTGAGGCATTTATAGCGTTGGAAAAAATGAGAGGGTGAAGGAGAGAACATTCTAAGGAAGAATGTCAACACATCACGGTTTCACAAATTTACTGGAGATGAGCTGGAATGAGAATGAGTTTGGTGTATGAGAAACCAGTAGATAACAGGCCATTCTGGGGAAAGCCTGGATCATAGGAACTACATCTGGAGGACTCTGCAGTTAGCTTCCTGGGAAACCGAGCATGATACTTAACTTCTCTTCCTCTAGTCACCCCTTACAAAAGTTAGGGATAATACAGCCCCTCCCTCATAAGAAGAGTTACACTAAATAATACAGATAAAATATTACTTTTGTGCCTGGTACACAGTAAATTTTCACAAAAGGTTAGCTGTTACTATATGCAGTATCTTAGGAGCTGGAGGGTATAACAGAGATTGGACCCAGGTTTAAGGATTGTTATGGAAGGAAATATGATTGAAAGTACTGTGATTTCAGGAGGCTGATTATATTACATAAATCTAACTATTCATCTGTAATATGCAAATTTATAATCTAAAAGGCCAAGGCTTATAACAGTTTAATGTAGACTAACCCTTGAGATAACACAAAGGTCAAAATAGCTCTAATAAAGTTTAATAATTAGGAAGTTTGAGCTTTGGAAATGGAGAGATATATGAGTAACTCAAAAAAATGTTATTTTAAATAAATGCAATGCCTATCTCCATATTGCTGCCAAATTTTCATTTTTTATGAATTCAAATAGGCTAGGAACAAACTTCAGTGCTTCAGAAGAATGTCTGATTGATGGTCATTTCTCAGTAATGAGAGTTATTTGAATGTGACAGCAGGCACCAATGTGTTGGATTCAGCAAGAAGGACATGCATTGTACCATTGCCTGTCTTGGAAGGAGTCTTCACATTAACCAGAAACCCAAATGATAAATAGAATTTTAGTCTCACCTATAACAACAATAAATTGCTACCTATGTGTACCTTAATTTTATCTTAATTATGTTTCTTTAAAGTTAATGTCTGCTTAATGAATCAAATTGGACAGTTTTTTTTTGAGATTTCCAGCTCAGTAGAAATATATACCTTGCTTTCCTGAGAAACTGCTGCAGTTATCACTCTATTCTGGTTTATGCATTAAAGATCACAGCAAGTAGGCTTTTAAAATGTAATCATAAGGTTCTATTCTGTTTAGGGCTACTTGGCTAATGTCTGCCACTAAAAGTGGGAAGAGAAACTGATTTGGTTTTATGATAACAGATTTAACTCTCAGTATTAAGAATTTTGGGCAGAAGGGATGTTGGATTGTAGTAAATTCATGAAATGTCACCCTTTGATCACAAAGAAAACTACAAGGAATTTGAACTAAACAAATCTTAAGGGGCCACCAGAGGAACAACTAGATGGTAGTTATCAGGCAGATATCAGCTTTGATGTTCAGTTCTCAAAATAAATACCAGCTCTTCCAAAATGTTAAGGAGTAAATATGACAGCTTTAATCAAGTTTGCAAAATAAATTTCATTCTCAAGTTGACAGATTCCTGGGTTTAAGGGACACTTAACTTCTGAAAATTGTACTTTGTATGGTTGTGTTGAGAAGACTCAGTTTAAGTGAATGCAAGCCTACCAGATTATTGGGCATAACAAGTAATTTAAACAAAATTTCTCCATTAATTAGTCTTAATGTATTGAATAAAATGATTCATTAAACAGATTATATTGAACAGCAATTCTCCTGGTAGCAAATACATCTGTGAGAACATCCTTAAAATACAAAGATGTGATATAAGAAATTTTTGGTGAAATTTTAGAAAGTAGAGATAGAACAGCCGGTTTAATGCAACTTGTAGTCAGGATCGTCTGGGGGATCTAGACGCTTGTATGATGCACATCTAGTGTTTGGTTCTTTTTAGCATATATATTCTCTTCTTTTGAGAACAGATGCTGGATTATCCTTTAGGGAACTGTCTCAGTCCCATGACATTGCACACTTATGTCATCTTGGTATCAGTGTGACTTAAGAGAAAGATCAAGGGATACCAGGCCCGAAGACTAAGTAAGGTCCATGGCCGGGCTCTGGTTCAGCGTAATCTGGGCAAGCCATGTAACCTTTACGATGGTTTGGTTTCTCATTTTTAGCATGAAACCAATACTATTAATAGTACTGATATAAATACCTTACAGGATTATTTTAAGGATGACATAAGTCAGTCATGAAAAAGCATTGCTGCACAGATATTAAAAAGACCCAGGGCATGCTTGCTAATGTAGTTCAGTATGACCAACCTTGACTGGCAAGCTTATTACAAGGTTAAAAAATATGAAAGCAACAATTAGTGCATTTTACAGTATGTACATGATACCTTAATAGACTGTTGTGTAAACAGCTTATTTTCATCAGGGAGTTGCCTTTTCATTATTGACATGAGGATAATAAATGTATCTTATGTAAAATGAGGCATCCCATTAATGCCCATTTGTCATTCCCCATGAATCAGATTGACACTTGGGAGACACTGGTCACCCCAGGTGTACTGTATTGGCTTTCGCTTCTTGGGAGTGGAGAGCAGCCTGGTGCAGAGAGCCACAGGCTGCTCACCATGAAGGTCTAGTGAGCACCATCATGGATATTTTTGTGGAGTTATTTATGCCATCAAGGCTAATTCTGTTTTCCTTTTGTAAGTGAGATAGAACCACTTGCCCATGACATGTTTACCTCAGGATTGTACAGTACCCTAATGACAGAAGAAATACTGCTTATTTTATATTCATTTTTTCCCCTTAAACATCGTACACACAAAAGAAGTGGCACAGAATTCAGAGGTAATGGGGAACCAGAAGCACTTAGTGTGTTAATTTAAGGAGTGTGTATAAACTTCATACAGATTGAAATGTCCCAACAGCTTGCAAATGGGTTGCTCATGTATTCAAGGCAGCAGTTCTGAAGGTACATTAGTCATAAAGACCACAGAATGTAGCTTTTTATGTTTATTGTTCGCTTTCACAGTCTGTCCCACCCTGAGTCTCATAGTCTAACAGGGTGGTGCACGGGTGCCTGAATGCATCCAAGAATGTCTGTGGGAACCGAGCCCCTCCGAGTGGAATAAGAATAGGGCTTCAAAGTAAAAATAGCCTGCGCTGAAATACCAGTTCACCGCTTCTGAACTAGGGTGGCCTATTGATCTTTGGCCATTACTTTCTATTTTCTGATCCTGAGTTTCTTATCTGTAAGCTGAAGGACTAACAATGCTCTCAGCACAGTGGTAAAAATAACATGGGAAATGTATGCAAAGGGCTTCTTTGGTCCAGTGTAGAGAATTTTATTAAGTGAATTAAATAAGAGTTATTAGTATTCACCTTCACAATAAGAGTGCGGAGCAGTGAAAAAGTCTCCCATTCAAAAGGTATTTCACCCACTGAGTCATATCTCCCCCTGAGTGAGAAAGGATTCTAAAACCAAGAAGTTTACCATGGTGTCTCATCTCCTGGTTGTTCAGTTGCTCAGTCGTGTCTGACTTTTTGTGACCCCGTGGACCGCAGCACACCAGGCTCCCCTGCCTATCACCAACTCTTGGAGCTTGCTCAAACTCATGTCCATCGAGTCTATGATGCCATCCAACCATCTCATCCTCTGTCGTCCCCTTCTCTTGCCTTCAATCTTTCCCAGCATCAAGGTCTTTTCCAAGGAGACAGTTCTTTGCATCAGGCGGCCAAAATATTGGATCTTCAGCTTTAGCATCAGTCCTTCCAATGAATATTCAAGACTGATTTCCTTTAGGATGGACTGGCTGGATCTCCTTGCAGTCCAAGGGACTCTCAAGAGTCTTCTCCAACACCACAGTTGAAAAGCATCAATTCTTCGGCACTCAGCTTTATTTAAG
Organism: Capra hircus; assembly: GCF_001704415.2. Classification (NCBI taxonomy): domain Eukaryota; kingdom Metazoa; phylum Chordata; class Mammalia; order Artiodactyla; family Bovidae; genus Capra; species Capra hircus. The sequence continues at coordinate 41,372,265 of NC_030813.1, forward strand.
GTCCAACTCTTACATCCATACATGACTACTGGAAAACCCACAGCTTTGACTAGACAGACCTTTGTCAGTGTTTTAATATGCTGTCTAGGTTTGCCATAGTTTTTCTTCCAAGGAGCGAGCTTTTTTACTTTCATGGCTGGAAATCATCTCCTGGAAATCAGTCTGATTCTTCATGCTTCTGTTCAGGAATATCTCAATACCTCAGGGAAAAAATTTTGTGTACTTTTCACTAAAAGTACAGATATATCTTCTCTCCAAATTATTGTACAATTCATCTTTTCTTCTTTCAAAACTTTTGTTATACGTAAAAATTCATTTTAAAGGAGCTTGAGATAATGAAAAGGAGGCTTCCCTAGTGGTTCAGATGGTAAATAATCTGAGCCAGCAGTTCAGATTCTTTACCATCTGGTAAAGATCCAGGTTTTAGTATCTGCAGGAGACTGGGGTTCCATCCCTGGGTTGGGAAGATCCCCTGGAGGTGGGAATGGTAACCCATTCCAGGAGTTTGAGATAATAACATTGCCAAAAATATTGCCACTTGCACAATTTTGCTAAAACTAGATTACTTCTTCCCACACAGCAACATGTTACTTTTCCCTAAGGTAGAAATGCTTCCCTACTTTCAAAATGAAACTGAAGACCTGAGGACAGGATTATGCAAGTTTTTTCAGATTCATGTCCAGCTTGGATGTTAGATCACACAAAGCATTTCTCCAATCCTTTCTGCCTATCTCTCTGTAGTTTCTCAAACACAGCCTGGTCTTTCAGGAATCCCTGCCTTTTCAAACATTTTTCCTTCTGGCCATTTGTCCTTCCACCACCTCACCTGGCTAGCCAGTTATGGCCTGTCCTTTAAAATCACTTCCTCAGTAAACTGTGTTCTAATTGTCCCCACCTGCCTTGTCTTGCTGGACTTCTGGCTCTTCCTCTCTTTACCTAAGCATTTCCTGTAGGCCTGTACCTTGCAGGTTATTTCTGTGTTAGATTTGCCTCTCTTCCTCCCTCCCCTCAGTGTGTTCATTCATGCCTAAAGAACAGGTGTGTGTCTTTATCTCCTCACAGGTCCAGGAGCACAGTGAGACTCAGTAATTATTCCTGTTTGGCCCTGTGGTTTACATCCAAAGCAAAGCTGTTGTAGGCAACATTAACACTGAGAAATGCCAGAGTAACTGAATAAATGCATACAGCAGATTACTATATCCACAGCAGAAGAGGCTATTTTCGGAACCACTTCTTGTTTTGTGTCTAAGTAAAGATGGAATATCAAACGTAATTTCTTTACCATCAAAAGAAGCTACCTTCCAAGATAGGAGAGCTTCTATTTTCTAAAGAAAGGAATTAGAGGAAGCATTTGCATTTTCACATTAGTCTTCTCTGAATATGCATGGCTGGTTGAATTCTGTCTGACACCTTCACAGAACTCCTTCAAGTAAGCTTTCCATTACTAAATAAATTGCATCCATTCTAATTAAAGATATGCAGAATACTACCCAGACAGAAGAAGTAAGATAGACTGGAAAGCTGGAGCTTCCATGGTAACCCTGCCAGAGACAATGTAATTGATTCATATGGTGCCTTTTGCCACATATTGATTCCATGCCAACAAGCCTTAAAAACTGTCCATCATTTCACAGAGCTATTTATAGACGAAGTCCACCTGTGACAAATAAATGGTGACAGAAATACAGGGATAATTACTAAAAAGAATTAAAAAATTCCTGCTTTCTAGCTCCCCTGTCCATTAATTATCAACAAGGTTTAAGCAATCATACAGTAAGTATACAGATACTTTATGGAAATAAAATATTTGTATCAGATCCTTTTGTACAAAGGATCTGCTGAAGGAGGAAAAGAAATAAAAACTCAAGTCTATGTTACAAGCACCACATCATTGCAAAGAATTGGTACCTCATTCTGCCTTATTGCTGGTTGTTAGCATTCAAGTTTATCAAGCAATTTGTCAGAATATTAACCACACATAAAAGGAAGTGATAAATTAATGCCACATGGACATAAAGATTTAGAAACTGAGACAAAGCTACAGTGGCACAGTCAGTTTTCCTGCCCTTAAAAGCACATCGCAACTCCTCTGGTTGGGGAACTGGTGAGAGAGAGAAGTGAGTTGTGCACTGTCCATTAATTTCTGTAAACCAGACTTCTAAATTATAATACCTCACAGTCCCAGAATTCAATTTGATGGCTGATCTTGCCAGCAGCACCCAAGGCTGAGCAATTGGTTTTCACTGAGAGATGGGAGTTTGTGGTGGTAGCGATGGGAGTGGTGATATTTGTTGTTTGAGCAGGAAAACACTGGCATCAATAGCCTGGTTTAACTAGCTTGTTCAAACATTTGCTCCAAGTATTCAACATGCTTTAAACTTGATCTTGAATTGCTGCCTCGGTTACACTTGCTAGTCTGCCTATGTTACACTTGCCACTGTTGCTGCTAAGTCACTTCAGTCGTGTCCGACTCTGTGCGACCCCATAGACGGCAGCCCACTAGGCTCCTCTGTCCCTGGGATTCTCCAGGAAAGAATACTGGAGTGGGTTGCCATTTCCTTCTCCAATGCATGAAAGTGAAAAGTGAAAGGGAATTCACTCAGTCCTGCCTGACTCTTAGCAACCCCATGGACTGCAGCCTTCCAGGCTCCTCCGTCCATGGGATTTTCCAGCCAAGAGTACTGGAGTGGGGTGCAATTGCCTTCTCCGGTTACACTTGCTAGTAATATAAATTCCTGAAGATGATTGCCAAATTACCATATAATTATTTTACCTTAAACCTAGTAGAGCACCAAAGAATTGATGCTTTTGAACTGTGGTGTTGGAGAAAACTCTTGAGAGTCCCTTGGACTGCAAGGAGATCCAACCAATCCATTCTAAAGGAGATCAGCCCTGGATGTTCTTTGGAAGGACTGATGCTAAAGCTGAAACTCCAATACTCTGGCCATGTCATGCGAAGAGTTGACTCATTGGAAAAGAGTCTGATGCTGGGAGGGACTGGGGGCAGGAGGAGAAGGGGATGACGGAGGATGAGATGGCTGGATGGCATCACTGACTCAATGGATAAGAGTTTGGGTGAACTCTGGGAGTTGGTGATGGACAGGGAGGCCTGGCGTGCTGCGATTCATGGGGTCGCAAAGAGTCGGACATGACTGAGCAACTAAACTGAACTGAAACCTAGTAGAATCTCAGATTACTCCTTGGTTAATAAAAAAAAGTTAGTGCTATTTTTTTTTATTTTTGCTTTTATTTTTTATTGGAGTATAATTGCTTTACAGTGTTGTTCGTTTTTGCAGTACAACAAAGTGAATCAGCTGTATATACACATGGATCCCCTCCCTCTTGATTCTCTCTCCCGTTCCCGCCATCCCACCTCTCCAGGTCATCACAGAGCACCAAGCTGAGCTCCGTGTGCTATACAACAGCTTCCTACAGCTTCCTCCAGGCATCTGTTTTACACATGGTAGAGTATATGTGGCAGTAGTACTCTCCTAATTTGTCTGATCTTCCCTTTCTCCTCAAGTGTCCACATGTCTATTCTATGTCTGTGTGTCTATTCCTGGCCTGCGAATGGGTTCATCTGTACCATTTTTTTCTAGATTCCATATATATATGTGTGTTAATATATGATATTTTTCTCTTTGATTTCATTCTGTATGGAACTCACTCTGTATGACAGACTCTAGGTCCCTCCACATCACTGCAAATGACCTAATTTTTTTCCCTTTTTATGGCTGAGTAATATTCCATGGGCTTCCGTGGTGGCTCAGCTGGTTAAGAATCCGCCTGCAATGTGGGAAACCTGGGTTCAATCCCTGGGTTGGGAAGATCCCCTGGAGAAGGGAAAGGCTACTCACTCCAGTATTCTGGCCTGGAGAATTCCACAGACTGTATAATCCATGGGGTTGTAAAGAGTCAGACCTGACTGAGTGACTTTCACCATTCTCTCCCTCTCTATTTTTGTACAATAGCCAGGACATGGAAGCAACCTAATGGACATTTAAGTTGCCTTCATGTCCCAGCTATTGTAAATAGTGCTGCAGTGAACACTGAGGTACATGTGTCTTTTTGAATTATGATTTTTTCAGGGTAGATACCCAGTAGTGGGATTGCTGGGTCATATGTAGTTCTATTTTTAGTTTTTTAAGGAACCTCCATACTGTTCTCCCTAGTGGCTGTATCAATTTACATTTCTACCAACACTACAAGAGTGTTCCCTTTTCTCCACACCCTCTCCAGCATTTATTGTTTGTAGATTTTTTTATAATGGCCATCTGACCAATGTGAGGTGATACCTCATAGTATTTTTGATTTGCATTTTTCTCTAACAATGAGCAATGTTGAGCATCTTTTCATGTGTTTTTTGGCCATCTATATGTCATCTTTGGAGAAATGTCTGTTTAGGTCTTCTGCCCATTCTTTGATTGAGTTGTTTTTTGTTATTGAGCTACATGAGCTGTTTAGTTGCTTCACTTGCAAATATTTTCTCCCGTTCTGAGGGTTGTCTTTTCTTCTTGTTTATATTTTTCTTTGCTGTGCAAAAACTTTAAAGTTTAATTAGGTTCCATTTATTTATTTTTGTGTTTGCTTTTATTTTCATTATTCTAGAAGGTGGGTCACTTTTAATGTCTTATTTTCTAGTATCTCTTGGTATCTATATAACCATAATAAATTCCTCTAATAATACTCCAATGGATGTATTTTTTTTTTAATTGTTGTACAATATTATCTCTTTGTGGCAGTGATGGAAGTCAGCTCTCTGCTTTTAGAGGATGTAGGTAAAGAGTCTGCATCAGTTGAGTCTAGATACTATAAACTGAAAGTCAGGCTCTTTCCAAAAGTTGGCCTGTGATTTCCTGTCTTTCCTCTTGTTTCTGTTTGACAGAATCACTCTTTTGCATTTTTACCTTTTGCTGCTGCTGCTAAGTTGCTTCAGTTGTGTCCGACTTTGTGCGACCGCATAGACGGCAGCCCACCAGGTTCCCCTGTCCCTGGGATCCTCCAGGCAAGAACACTGGAGTGGGTTGCCATGTCCTTTTCCAATGCATGAAAGGTGAAAGTGAAAGTGAAGTCATGTCCGACTTCACCCCATGGACTGCAGCCCACCAGGCTCCTCCGTCCATGGGATTCTCCAGGCAAGAGCACTGGAGTGGGTGCCATCGCCTTCTCCCTTTACCTTTTGAAATACTACCAAATATTTATTAATCGCCTGAAACCATCTGTCCTTGCCCCTCTAGATTACATTTGATCAGGTCACATCCTCAACCCTCATAGCATTTAGAAATAATTTCCAGATATGTCTTCAGATGAATTGCCTTGCATTTATCGATCCTTAAGTATTTATAAAGATTTAGCCTTATTGATCTCTATAGTCTTTAAATTTTCTTAAATTTAGAAATGTGGCAAACTACTTGTGTACATACTACACAGCTGCCCATGTTATATTTATTAACAATTTTTCAATCTTTTTCAAGATATAGAACAATACATATAGTTGAAATCATCCTTTTTTCCTTTTCTCCAGTCTAATTTCTTCCCCCTTTCTAATCTGCCCACAGGTAAGACGACTTGACGAATTTATTGTTTATCCTTATAATCCATTTTTCATCTATATAGACATGTGTCTATGAATATATGGTACTGTGAGGGGTTTCTTGATTCATAGAGATTCTATCAGATTAGTACTATTGCATATATTATTTTTGGTGTTCAACTTTATTTTTGAGATTTCTAGAATCTTTAGGTTATCAGTCTGCCAATTCTTTTTAACTGCTGAATAGTATCATTGTATGAATTTTAGGAAATTTCCACAATATCATTGGCTCTATCTTCAAAATGTATATACAGAATCCATCTACTTCTCACCATCTCTACTGTTATCACACTGGACCAATCTAATCTGCATTATTAAACATTCTTTTAACTGGTTTATCTGTGACCTCCTTGGAGACTCAGCGAAACCTGCTCTCAAGGTAGTCAGAGGTTTTCTTTTAAAATGTAAGTCATATTGTGTCACTCACCTATTCAAAATCCTCAAGTGACTTTGCCTCTCACTGACACTTCAGCAGCAGACACTTCACAAAATGCTGCATTGACTCTCCTTTTATTGTTATCTGGGGTCAAATTCCTATAGAGGAAGTTCTGCTTATTGACACTGAGTCACACATTTTTTCAATATTACTACATTCCTCCTTGCTAATTTCTAAGTGGTTATACCAATTTATGATCACACCAACAACTCATAAACCATTTTTATGCTTTCATAACACCCTGGCATACAGCCTTGTACACAGCAGATGGTAAATACTTATTTAACTATTTCCTCTTTTAAGGGACAGTTCTTCAACACCCACCCAACCACCTTAACTCTTCTTATATAATCCACTCAGAAGGATCATGCTTGGGCTTCTGTGAAAATTCTGTCAATACTTTTACTATTGCATCTGCATTTCATATCATAATATGTATTTCTACTTCCCCTTCCCCCTCCTAATTATAAATCTATTTGACCACAGGGACAGGGTCTTCATTGCATCATAGTATCTAAGAAGAGAAAATGACAGTTCTCTAATTGTGGATCATCTACGGCCAAGCACAGGGAACTTTCCTTGTACACATAATGTTTTCATATTTATAGTTATTGCTGATGATAGATACTGTTATTATTCCCATTTTACAGATGAGACAGTGGAGAGCCATGATTTTCTCACTGTTAACAGAATTAGAAGGAGGCAGAGCCTGTGTTGTAAAATTGCCTGACCCTACAACCTAAACTCATCCTACCACACCATGTGCTTCTTATATCTACTTGTCCAATATACAGGAGGTGCTGCATATATAGTTGCTGAATAAATTCCTTAGATGATACTATAAAAATATTGACAGATTCTGTTCTGTTTAGCCAATATCAAATTGTGTGAATGTTTTATTTACTTTCATCTTAAGTACTTTATTGAGATAGCCTCAACAACTAGAAAAAAATCAGTTTTTCTGTCAGCTCTTCTGTGTGTGTGTGTGGGGTGGTGGGTATTGAGGGATTCTGAATACTGATTCTACATCTAAGGTAAAGTGTAGATCACTTTTAATTTGAGGATTTTTTTTTTTGATGATTATTGATGAAGTGGTTTCCAAGAATGATTCACTAAAATGCTCAGATGGAACATCTTAAAATTTACTCTGACCAAGTTGTTACGAGTGAAGACATTTTTTAATTTGAATTAACAGTTAAAGTTTTAGATATAGATTAACCACATATTGTTTACCATACTGGACATATCTATTTCATTCACATATAATCTCTAAATCCACTTTTCTCCATCATTCAGTGCCTTCCCCCACCGGTCACATATGTACCATATTCCCGTTTGTGTTGCTGATACACAGATAACATTGATTGACTGGAGGGACAGCCCACTGATTTTTACAGTGCAGAGAGAGGCATTTGATAAACTTGGCAAAAGGTGCCTGTTCTAACCTCAGACGTGTTAAGCTTTGGATGCAAGCTCAGTGTGTTTGTTGTTCTGCTCCTTTAAGTCTGAGGGTCAAAGCTCTTGTTTACTGGTAGTGAAAGGGGGCTGTGGGTGAGATCTGCCATGTCAGTGTCTACAGATTTGGCAGTGAATTTAAGTAAACAACTAAGAGGTGTTCTGAACATTCATTAATAACTAAATGTCAGCTTGGGGGAAGGTACACGATGTCATTTCTCCCAGCTATCCCACTGGTTTTATTGAAAACCCAGCTTTAAACAATAATTCTCTGCTCTTTTCACTGTCACCCAATTAAGCTTGAAGCTTTTATTTTACTTTTTCAATATATCTGTATCTCTTCAGGAGGAAAGAAACATGAAAAGGATAGTTTTCATAGCATTGCAGGCAGAGAGTAGGTTTGTAATGATTAGCAATGACACGTGCTATCTTGGGGCTAGATTTGTCATTTGTAAACATGTGCACTCCAAGTAGAATTTTTCCTTAGCTTTTAAAAGTCCTTGGCATTTTTGTATGATTCATGTACATAGAAAAGAAATTTACATTATTCTCACTAAGATATTTTAAAATTACTTGAATTTGTCACTGAAATCACTAAGAATTTTAATTTCATTCATCTTATTTCCCCACCCTACAAGATAAAAGAAAAACGTAAACCTGGGAGAAAATCATGTGTCATGTGTGGTAGAGCTTTCTTCTTGAGTTGAGGATTAGTGCAGGTAAGTTAAAATTTTGAATTCACTATCGTTGATTTATTCTTTAGTTTTAAAATCTCACTTAGATTTCACACTCTCTCCCAAATTAACTACTTATAACCATATCAGAGAGTGCAATGGAGAGTGCAGTGAATTGAGAGATTGGAGTTTCAGTCTTCTTACCATTTTGGAATTACCAACGAGTAAGTTAATGTTTCCATGGCTGCCAGATTTATTTTCTGCTAATAGCTGTTCATTGAGCACCAACTAATTGTCCAAATAGATAAGTCCTGAAGATACAGCAGTGAACAAAAAGAGACCCAGAAACTCCCATGTGGTGTTGACCATCTAGCATGGAGGCATGATTAGTCAAACACTGATAATTATTAAACATTAATAAGTCAAGTTAATAATTGAAAGAATCACAGTGTTGTAAAGGGTGAAGGAGAACCAGCTGGAGCTAAGGAGCCCAGACCAGATGGCATAGCAGTAGTTTGAGGGAAGGGGCAATATTTCAAAAAGTTACCTTAAGGAAATGTTGTGTAACCTTAGATAAATGTAGGATGAGAACAATGGAAGGACAGATTTCCTGACAGAGAGAACAGCACATGCTAAAAGTCGGTAACACTTGGAATGATCAAGGGACAGGACAGAGAATGGCAGGCCGAGAGCCCAGTGAAGTAAATGAGAACATCCAGGGCATCACAGAGGATGTGGTGAGGATTATGGCTTTCATCTGAAGATCAATGGGAAACGTAGATGAGTTTTAAGCAGGGCAATGATCTGACCACATTTATATTATAAAAAGATCACCAGACTGAAAACTGAGTATAAATATAGCTTGTATTAGCTATCCTGGTGACTCAGTGGTAAAAAGTCTGCCTGTGACGCAGGAGACTTGGGTTTGATCCCTGGGTCGGGAAGATCCCCTGGAAAAGGGAATGGCTACCCACTCCATTATTCTTACCTGGAGAATTCCATGAACAGAGGAGCCTGACATGCTATAGTCCATGGGGTTTTTAAAGAGTAAGATACGACTGAGTGACTAACACTATAGTTTGTATTGGGCTTCCCTGGTGGGTCAGATGGTGAAGAGTCTGCCTGGAGACCTCTATTTGATCCCTGGATTGGGAAGATTCCCTGGAGAAGGGAATGATTACCCATCCCAGTATTGTTGCTTGGAGAATCCAATGAACAGAGGACCCAGACGGGGTCCTCTGTGGGGTTGAAAGAGTCAGACAAGACTGAGCAACTAAGCATGCATGCATGGCTTATACTGGCAGGTTCAAAGGATGAGTATAATGACCGAAAAGGACCATATGAATAAATTCAACTGAATTAAAAATAAATTAAAATTATAATGTGTCTAGTAGAGTTAATGGATGCATTCTCAGGGTGTGAGAGTATATGGTTCAATCTGTTATTCAAAATATAGACCAATGCTCAAACTTAGAAACCTGCTCTAAAAATGGAGCATTAATGGAAGACTTCAGGATTTAGTAACATCTTCACCCATAAGAATCCTTGAATCTTGGTAATAAAAAAGTCTATTGCCACTTAATATTTTATTTATTGAAAAGCTGAACCTATGGTTCAAACCCTAGATCATCCAGGAATGAATATTCTTGGAGTTGTAAATGAGATATTGCCATACCATATACCCTTTGGTATAATTATTGTTAAGATAATAAATAAAAACTAAGATAAAATTCATCAACACATACTTATTAAGTACCTACAATGTCCCAGATACTGAGTATACAACAATGACTAGTATGGGCTGAACTGTATCTCCCCAAAACTCATATATTGAAATCTTCACTCCCAGGATCTCAGAATGTGGACTGAATTTGGAGATAGGGTGTTGAAAGAGGTGAATAAAGTAAAAGGAGGTTATAAAGGTAGGGCCTAATCCAATAACAGATGTCCTTATAAGAAGAAGAAATTTGGACAACAAAATAAACACCAGAACAAGAGAAAGGCCAGTGAAGCTACAAGAAGGCCACCATCCACACTCCAAAGAGAGAGGCCTGAAAAGAAATGAAACCTGCAGACACCTTGATCTTGAACTTTCAGTCTCAGAACGTGATGAAATAAATTTCTGTTGTTTAAACCTCCCAATCTGTGGTATCTTATTATGACAGCTTGAGCAAACTAATTACAGTGACAAAGCTGTGGATCTTTCTTCATGAAGTTTACAGTTTCATGGGAAACAGATAAACAAAGACACAAAGAGACAGTAAGTTTCATGATAAGGGCCAGGGGTGGGGGTGGGGGGAGCGCAGTGTACGTTGCTATGAAATAACTCATCTTAATTTGGGAGTTAGGAAAAACTCGCTGGATAAACTGATACCCAGGTTGAAGGCTAAGTAGAAGTAACAAGGGCAAGAAAGAGGGTAGAGGTGTGTTTCAGAAAAAGAATACAGACAAGAATGTATGCAGAGCCCAGAGGACAAGTAGGAGAACACCCGGCATTGCTCCAAGTCCCTCTGTGCATATTTGCTGATTCTTTTATAGGCTTATCTACTGTACTGTGGTTAAAATATCCTCATACTTCATCTAGATTGATGCAAGTTCCTAAAGCTTGTTTTCACTGATTTCATTCCTGCTCTATATTACCCTGTCCCACCACAACAACTAGAAGAGCCTTCAAAAACCCCAATTAGGTAAGGTCTGCCCTTTTTAAAGAGCCTTGGGGACTTCTCACGTTACTCACAAGTAAGTAAACGACTTCTTACCTGTGAAGCTCCTTGTGATCTAATACATGCCTACCTCTCACATTTCCTTTAATTCCAGTCTCCATCCCCTTTTCCCATCCCAGGCCACACTGGCTTCCTGTCTCTCCACAAGAGCTTGCTGGATTTACTCCTGCCTTAGGGACAAACTTGCTCTTCCCTTTATCTGGAATACTCTTCCATCAGGTTTTTGCATGTCTATGTCCTTATCTTTCAGGTCTCACCTGAAACATTACATCCTCAGAAAAGTCATCTCTAACTTAACTAACTGCACTTCCCTCCTGCTCTTCCAGGGTGATATCCATCATATGACTCTTGTTTATTTCATTTTTATAGAACTTATATTAAACCATATTGTTAAGTGCTTCCCCTGACTTTCCACTGTCCCTTCTCCCCAAACTAAAAAACTTCATGGAAAAGGGGACTCATTTATTTATCCACTCCTCTCCTCGGCATAGTTACTGGCACACTGTAATTATGTTTTAAAATTTTTTGAACATTTTTATCGGGGTATAGCTGATTAACAATGTTGTGATAGTTTCAGGTGAACAGTGAAGGAACTCAGCCATATATATACATGTATCCACTGTCCCCCAAACCCCTCTCCCATCCAGGCTACCACATAACATAGAGCAGAGTTCCATGTGCTACACAGTAGGTTCTTGTGGTTATCCATTTTAAATATAACAATGGCACACTGTAATTATTAAATAAATACATGCTTAATGAATAATGTCATTCAAACTCACTCTGGTTGTAAATTCACATCATCTGTCTTTAAAATAAAACAGCAAAAAGTGGGAAAATTTTGAACCATGCCTAGAGAGTAGAGATGCATTTAATCTCTGGGTATAAGAAGATAGAAGCATTGGTAATACCCCATCCCAGATTGACATGTAATACAGCAGCAGCAACATGTGGTAGGTTGTTAAGTCTATGTCTGTCATAACGCATTGACCATTTCTTGTCTGTCCACAAATCATAGTGATCCAAAGGGACAGGAATTGATCCAAAGGATTTGCCAACTGGCATTGTCATTTGACTCTGAGAAAGGCATTTAACCATAGAGAGTATTCTGTGAATTATAGATGACAATAAGTGGCCATGTCCCTGTCACATAGAAATAGTTTCAGGGGTAATAGAATTTTTGTTTTAAGTAGCTGAGCTCCCTGAGTAGAGGTGGGAAGGAGAGGTGAAATAGACTACAGTCAAATCATTAGCTCTATATATCTGCAACATAATTTATACCGATTTACTGGGTTATTCCTAGCACTAGGAGGGGTGCTTTGGCTCCCTCCTGAAGATAAACTTCATACATTTTCAATGCCATAATAAAGCAGAGCTTGCTGGGACATCATTGATAGATACCTAGACCCTCCTGGTTAAAAGATAGTGAAAGTGAAAGAAAGTGAAGTCGCTCAGTCGTGTCCGACTCTTTGCGATCCCGTGGACTGTAGCCTGCCAGGCTTCTCCATGGGATTTTCCAGGCAAGAATACTGGAGTGGGTTGCCATTTCCTTCTCCAGGGGATCTTCCCCACCCAGGGATCGAACCCGGGTCTTCTGCATTGCAGGCAGATGCTTTATCCTCTGAGCCACCAGGGAACTGGATGGAGTGGTATAGGAGCTGGGTAAACAATGTTCCACCAGTGTCTGAGGCTCCCTAAAGGGTACTGGGTCTAGAGGAAATAAGACCACCAGAATGAAGGGCATGTAGTTCAGTGGTAAGAAGGGTGGGCTCCTATCCTAGAATGCCTGCATTTGAATTTCTGTTTCATAGGTGGTGACCTCAAGCAACTGACTTGATTTCTTTGAGACTCAGTGTCTCCATCTCCATCAGGGACCAATGCTAGAACCTATAGGATGGCTGTGGAGATTAAAATGATTCACATATTTAACGTATCTAGATTGGTTTCAAACATAATTATAACAAGTGCTCAGTAAATGTTTTTCATTATCATCATCAAGTGCTGGGTTGATATGGTGGAGGTTAGAGAGGGTGCTTAGATGGGTCAAGGGCTGGGTAGCACTAACCAGAAATGTTGCAATCAGATGTCACAAGATTTATGTGTGGAATGTTAGATTTTAAAGAATCTGCTGGAAAAATGATTTCATTCCAAATATCACTAAACAGTTTTCCCCATTCCCTCATAATTTTCCTGGACACATCAAAATTGGCTCAAATAGAGAATAAAGTATACACACCTTTGGGAGAACTGGAACAAACCATGCCAGCGGAACTTGATGATCTAATACTTGTCAACCAAGGAAAGAATATATTCTAATTTCCTGCTCAAACTGTATTTTAGTTTATAATGGATGGCATAAATTTTGGGGAATGACTTTTTAATAGCAGATGCTCTAGAAACAACAAAGAAGCTGACTATTAACTCTTCAGAACCTGGTGGTTTGTATGTAATTGCATTTTTTTCATTATGGTCTTGTATCCTCCTTCATTCTTGAAATGGAATTGACTCCCCTCTTAGACAATAATGGGAAATTGAACAACTGCTGAGACAATGAATTTCCCCCCATAACAGACATGAAGTTCTTCAAAGAGTACATGAGAGAGATGATCTCTGTTCCACTGTTTGCTCTCAATCACCTGGTCCCTAAATGGGACCACAGTTAGGACTACAATTTGACTGCTATTTATGTTCTACTAGATTTATGAGTGATTTTCTTAAAAAATGAGGGGAAGTACTCTTTGTATCTTCTATACTACTTGTTGGGAAACCATGCAATTCCCTCTGGTGAGATATACCTTGACAGAGAAACTCATTAATCCATTCCTTAATTAATATGTCTAAGCATTCCTAATAACAAAATGTGTCTAAGCACACTGTTATACAATTCCAAGGCTGCAGTGATTAGAAATACTTAGTCTCTACCTTCATGAATCCTATTTTTTTAATAGCTTCAACACAGAGTACCGAGTTCTATGTACTTCTTTAATCCCTCAGGTGAGGAAGGGGAGATAGATTATCACTTCTTGAACATTTATTGAGCTAGACATCATGCTACATACTCTACATATATTTGGAGGGACCGCCTACCTTCTGACAAGTATACCCAGGCAACCAGTTTACCACTGTGGCTGTCCATCTGGTCTCATTATCTTCAAAAAATAATTTATACAAACTTTAAAAAGAAAAGAATATTCAGACAGCTCATTTCCTAGACACTACCGCTGGAGGAGGAAATGGCAACCCACTGTAGTAGTCTTGCCTGGAAAATTCCATGGACAGAAGAGCCTGGCAGCTATGGTCCATAGGGTCACAAAAGAGTAGGACACAGCTGAACACACCCATACCCACCCCTCTCTTACGCATCTTAAACTTTAAATTCTCATTTTGGTGGAAAACCCCAAAGAGAAATAACTTCTCTTTGGTATGAAATGTAGGAATTGCATTTTGGAGACAAGAGCCTGAAGATTAATTTCATATCAAGACTCAGACTATGTTATCTGTAAATAGAGCAGGCAAAAGAGGAGGGGAAGGAATATCAATTGATGCCACTGCTTTCACAAGTCCTTTATGGACAGCTCAGTAGGAACTAAATAATTGGTAATAGCTATTGTGTTTTTCTGTATCACTAAACCAGAAATGAGTGTTCATGGAAATGTCACTCTATATCCAAGAGAAAAATAAGGAACAATGATCAGTTTGACATTTTAAACAGGAGACGTTTCTCTTTGGTTCAATATAAAAGTTTCTATGGAATGTGTAATTATATTTTACACCAGATTTCAGGTCTGCTTAATAACTCTATCGACTCTTTTGTTGATGTATCCTAAAATACACTTGGTTACTATTCAGAGCATGTCTTGAGCCTCTCTTCTTGAAGCTTGGTAATCCAATCAACAAATGATATGTCATAAAAAATAACTTGTAAATGGGGTAAGAGTTAGAGGTTACACTTTCATTTTATTTTTCAAGAAGAACAATGCGCACTGTCAAATTCCTTGTTGAGAAGATTAGTCCATGTGAATCCTCTCTCCAGGATAACCAAGCATTTTGGTTTGCCTGGCACTAAAGCAGTTCTGGAGCCGTGGCTTTTCAGTGCTAAAATGGGAAAGTCCCCAGCAAACCAGGATGAGTTGGTCACCTTACCTCTCTCTTCATCAATTTGTTGTAATGATTAAGTGAAACAATGCCTAGTAAAGGCATATCGTTTAAAAAAATGCTTAGTACACTTACAAGCATTAAAAAGGCCAGCTATTGTTAAAGGGCTTCCTAGAGACAGGTGTTATATGTTAAACAGTTATTTTTGCATGAAATTTCTCTGCTTCTGAATATCTCAGCTAGCATAACTGATGTTAGAGACAATTCAGAAAGGGAAATAAGTAGAGGTCAGTATATTCCTTTCTCTGAGGTGAGGATGGGGGCCTTTATGTACACTAAAGAACTGAAAGGGAGGGTTAGAGAGGCCATTTGTTGTCTGAGAATATGTTCCTGAGCAAGAATGAGGGGAGCTAGGAAGTTAGCCACAGGTGAGAAACTATGATGATGACAACTATTTAAAAAAATATTTTTACAATATGTTTTTAGTATAGTAGCATATTATATTAAGCGTAATTATAATTTGCTATAATACATATATGTAATATATTTCACAGCTATCCCACCCACAAACTGTAGCTCTAAGTTTTGGTTTTCTTGCCTGTAAAATGGTGTTTAGAATTTCCCTTTGTCATAGGGAAGGTTTCATCAATGAGTAAATGAGATAATTTATGTATATTACTTTTCATATATGAAGTGCTCATATTACTTTTCCATTTCTTGTAACAGCTTTTTTGAGATATAGTTCAAGTACCCTACAGTTCACTCTTTGAATTGTACTGAGTGAAGTCAATGGTGTTTAGTGTATTCACAGTTGTGCAATAATCAGCACAATCAATTTTAGAATATCTTGTTTTCCCTGGTCCTCCAACAAAACCTTGTACCCCTAGCAGTCACCCTCCATTTCTCCTTAATGCTCCAGCCCCAGGCACTTCATAGAATTATCTACCCTAAATAATACATATAAATTGATTCATAGAGTCTTGTGGATCATACAGTCTTCTGTGACTGACTTTATTTACTTAGCGTTTTCAGGGTTTATCCATGTTATAGCATTTATCACTAATTCATTCCTTCTTCATTGTTGAACAATATTCCTTCATATGTAATATATTTTATTGATATTTTCATCACTTCTTGGGTATTTGGGTATTTTTTAATACTTTTTAGATGTTATGAATAATGCTGCTATGAACAATCTCACATATGTTTGGTACAGACTTATGTTCTCATTTTTCTCGGGTTTATTCCTAGGAGTGAAATTGCTGGGTTGTGTGATTACTCTCTGTTTAACCTTCCAAAGAATGGCCAGACTTTTTTTTTCCAAAGTGAATGTACTGTTTTATATTCCCACCGTGGTTCATGAGGGTTCTAATTTTTCCACTTCCTTGCCAGCATTTGTTTTTATGTGTTTTTCATTATAGCCATCCTAGTGGGTGTGAAGTGGCATCTCCACGTGGTTCTGATTTTCATTTTCCTAATAGTGATGTTGAGCATCTATTCATGTTTACACTGGTCATTTTATATCTTCTTTGGAAAAATGTCCTTTCAGATCCTTCACCCTTTTTAAACTTGGACTATTTATGTATCAACTCTTACTAATACGAATTCATTCCTATACTCTCTCAGTATTTAAAGAGCACTACTATGTTCCACGTACCTTACAGTCTCTAATCCCATCACTTCATGGCAACATCTGGGGAAACAGTGGCTGACTTTATTTTGGGGGGCTCCAAAATCACTGCAGATGGTGACTGCAGCCATGAAATTAAAAGACACTTACTCCTTGGAAGGAAAGTTATGACCAAGCTAGAACCATATTAAAAAGCACTGACATTACTTTGTCAACAAAGGTCCGTCTAGTCAAGGCTATGGTTTTTCCAGTGGTCGTGTATGGACGTGAGAGTTGGACTATAAAGAAAGCTGAGCACCGAAGAATTGATGCTTTTGAACTGTGTTGTTGGAGAAGACTCTTGAGAGTCCCTTGGACTGCAAGGAGATCCAACCAGTCCATTCTAAAGGAGATCAGTCCTGGGTGTTCATTAGAAGGACTAATATTGAAGCTGAAACTCCAGCACTTTGGCCACCTGATACAAAGAGCTGACTCATTGGAAAAGACCCTGATGCTGGGAAAGATTGAGGGCAGGAGGAGAAAGGGATGACAGAGGATGAGATGGTTGGATGGCATCACTGACTGACTAATGGACATGAGTTTGGGTAAACTCCAGGAGTTGGTAATAGACAGGGAGGCCTGGCGTGCTGCAGTTCATGGGGTCGCAAAGAATTCGACACGACTGAGCGACTGAACTGAATTGAATATTTAAAAAGTAACCCTTCATATTAGTATTGTAATCCCTTTAAGTTAGGATATTAAAGATCAGAGAATGGAGTATTTATTCAGCTAAAAAGGTGGCAGATTTGGATTTAGCTAACACGAAGCCTGCATGCTTATTTTTCTGAGGCTAGGTGGCCACCTGAGCCTTTTGAGGTATGTGAGCTCATCCTCTGTTCTGCTGCCTTCTCTGGTCCTTCTGTTTCTATGAGGAATGTGCCCTGAAAGTACAATTTTGATGGCTTCTGCAACACAGTGAATAACACTTGAACTCCTCATCATGCCACTCAAAAGCCTTCACATTCTTGGCAACCCCATCATCCCAGCCTCACTCTATGCCATCCCTTAGCCCTGCACATAATACATCTGGAAAACCGCAAGATTCCTAGATTCCTAATGGAGATTTGCACTCTTATTTCCTAGAAAGATTCTACTCATTCTGTGGGTATCTGCTCAAAATGCGTCATTCATTTTGACCCGTGCAGTTACATTACTTTCCCTCCTCTGTGCATGTATCTCTTCTTAATCTAGACAACACCGCTTTTGTAGCTGGTATGTTCTTGATGTATGCAAAGCAGTGGAAATATCATAGTGGACATGATCCAGTCCCTGACCCTAGAAAGCTTAAAGTCTGATCCGTGTCTGTTTTCACCACTGTCCTACAAGTGATCTGAGCCCAGGGATGGTACCATTAATCTCACCACCAAACACAGTCCCTGAAAAATCTGGATTTTAAGGAAAATAATTCCAATATTTTACAGGAGCTACTGATCTTCATATATTGCATATGAAGAAAGACTCTGGCTAATGACAGTAAATGGGGAGAGAATCCAGCATTATATTGCTGAGAGCTGCACATCAGCACTTCCAACAATTTGCTATGTGAGTTTTAGGACAAAACAATGTAACCCAAATGTGAAGGTGTGAGTGCACAATGAATATGCAAAGCTGTAAACTAAGTGATAATTTTTGCCTTGATTGTGTGAGCTAACTACTAAGGTCATAATTAGGGTGCATTTCTTATAGTACAAACGAGCATCTTAATCAACCTCTATACCATTAACTCCAATTACCATTAGTAAACTATGAGGATTCTGTTTTAAATTGCAGTGAGTCAGTAAATTCCAGATGGCATTTGGGGAGTAAATGTTAACAAAACCTTATCATTTTCCTGAGCAGTCCTTTAACACATGGGTGGGGGCTGCACTGAGGTCGAAGCAATAATGGGAGGCTGAAGAGTTATTGGATTTCACAAGTGGTATTTGTACTCTGATGTGAAACACATGGTTATCCTTAAGAACTTTTAATAATTATTTTATAGATGAATTTTAGCTTTACAGCTTTAAAGAAAGACATTTTGTTTAGCTGAACAAACTAATAGACTAATAAACCCAAAATAAAGTCTGATAAACAGGGTCCTTTGAAACTCTCATCATTAACTTACAATATTTGCATAAATTTGAACAAAGATGGATGGCTTTAAATGACTGTCAGTAATTAAGAGACTGAAACAAACAAAAAGAACTAATAACATTATATGCAAAGACAGGCACATTAGCATATTCTATCCATATCTCCATTGCAGTGACATGAAGACAAATATTCCTGATTACACCTGAAGCAATAATGTAACTGAGGCAATAAATCATTTAAAGAAAACTAAGGGGGCTTCTTTTAAACACATTGATTTAGGTATTAAGCCTGTCACTGAAATATAAACATAAAAGGAAATCAAATTTGTTGTGATGATATATTATTCAAAGATTTGTCTCTCCTTCCTGGAAAAATTTAATCAGTAGGTGGACATATGACTGTATCCCAGATGTATTTGTTAGAAAAGATTGTCAGATCATTATCAGAAAACTTCTTTCAAATGTCCATTAGTATAGATATTTATCATTGGCAGGGCACATTACAAGGTCTAAAATCAAGACAAAAGTAGCTTACCTTGAGTGTTGCATTCTATACTTTTCCAATTAATGTAACTCTGAAGTCTTATCTTCAAAAAGTATAACAAAGTTCACATTACAGAAGAAAATTCAAGTATAGAGAGGCAAAGGAAGGAAGGGCAGAGTTATGCTATAACAATATGAGATGCTCTACTTGTTTTTATTTATTTTTTAGTTGGAGTATAGTTGATGAACAATGATGTGCTAGTTTCATGTATACAGTGAAGAGATTCAGTTATACAAAATATACATATATCCATTTTTTTCAGATTATTTTCCCATTTAGGTTATTATAGAATCTTGAGCAGAGATCCCTGTTCTATACAATAGGACCTTGCTGGTTATCTATATTAAATAAAGCACTGTGTACATGTCCATCCCAAATTCCCCATTTATTCACCATTCACCCCAGTAAGTAACCATAATTTCATTCTCTAAGTTTGTGAATCTCTTTCTATTTTGACCATAAGTGCATTTGTATAACTTTGTCTAGATTCCTCATATGCTGTATTGTGCTTAGTCATGTCTGACTCTTTGCAACCCCATAAATTGTATCTTGCCAGGCTCCTCTGTTCATGGGGATTCTCCAGGCAAGTACACTGGACTGGGTGCCATTTCCTCCTCCAGGGGATCTTCCCAACCCAGGGACCGAACCCAGGCCTCCCACATTGCAGGTGGATTCTTTACCATCTGAGCCACCAGGGAAGCCCAGATTCCTTATATAAGTGATATCATACACTTGTCTTTTTTCTGTCTGACTTACTTCACTCAGTATGATAATCTCCACGCCCATGCAAGTTGCTGCAAATGACATTATTCTTTTTAATGCTGAGTAATGTTTTATTGTATATATGTATCACATCTTCTTTACCCATTCATCTGTCAATGGATATTTAGGTTGCTTCCATGTCTTAGCTATTGTAAACAGCACTGCAAAGAATGTAGGGTGCATGAATCCTTCTGAACTGTGTTTTTCTCTGGATATATGCCCAGGAGTGGGATTGTTAGATCATGTGCTAGCTCTATTTTAGTTTCTTAAGGAACCTCCATACTGTTCTCCATAACAGCTATATCAACTTACATGTCTGTCAGCAGTGTAGGAAGATTCCCTTTTCTCCATACCCTCCCTAGCATTATTGTTTGTAGATCTTTTTTATTATGGCCATTCTGACTGATGTGAGGTGACACCTCATTGTAGTTTTGACTTGCATATCTCTAATACTTTGTGACGCTGAGCATCTTTTCATGTGCCTCTTGGCCACCTGTATGTGTTCTTTGGAGAAATATCCATTTAGGTCTTCTACTCTTTTTTTTATTTTATTTATTTAGTTATTTATTTTTACTGAGCTGTAGGAGTTTGTAAATTTTGGAGATTAATCTCTTTTCTGTTGTATTGTTTGCAAATATTTTCTCCCATTCTGTGGGTTGTCTTTTCATTTTGTTTATGCTTTCCTTTGCTGTGCAGAAGCTTTTGAATTTAATTATGTCCCACTTGTTTTTTATTTTTATTTCCATCACTCTGGGAGATGGATTGAAAAAGGTATTGCTGAGATTTATGTCAAATATTCTGCCTGTGTTTTCCTCTAAGTGTCGCATAGTTTCTGGTCTTACATTAAGGTCTCTAATCCATTTTGAGTATATTTTTGTGTAGGATGTTAAAGAATGTTCCAAAGACAGTATCTTCAATAAATGGTGCTGTGAAAATGGACAGCTACATGCAAAATATGATGTTAGAACATTGTAATATTTTCTTTTAAACTCCATCACAAAGAGTGAAGAAGAAGGCACTTTATCCAGTGAGCCCCTGAATCCTATGCTGACTTGGTATACAAAACAGAGTGGTCCTGTAGACCAATGGTGACTATTGATTTGAACCCCAAGAAGTTCAAATTATTAAGAATTAATAGTTTTTATCAAAATCTTAACTTTTGAAACTATTTGACTCATACTGTAATGTTATCTTTAGAGTGTTTTAGGATTTTTTTAAATTTTATTATTATTATTATTTTACTTTACAATATTTTTTAGGATTTTTTAGTTGAAATTATCATGTTCCCTACTATCATAATTGAATTTTTCCACTGAATTAATGCATAATCTCTTTTACAGTTAAGTGCCTAATTTTAAAGGCATCTTAGTACAGTGTTAAACTGAATTAGTCATTAGATTTCCAGAATCTACAGAATCTATATGAAAACTTACCCAAATCTGCTTATCAAAATGTCTGGGTAATCCATTTAATCACCAAATAATGAAATTTGAGTTGCCTACTCTGTGAAGTGTGATTAATTTATCTTAAAACAAATTTCTAGTTTTTTTTTTTTTTAATCTACTGAGCAGTTTTTGGAGGAATATTTATGAACCTATAGACAGTCTCAGAGTCTTCAAATTTAGGAAAAAGAAAATAAAAATCTGTGGTCCCTTAGAGACAGTGGATTATTTCAGCATTACCACTATTTGCATAAAAGCAATGTCTCTTTTATTATATGAAAGGAAAAATATATCTTAAATTTAAAAAACATTGCTAGTCCTTAACTCTTATAATAGATCATAGTAACTACTGTATTATTTTTTCTTTCCATTTCCTCTTTTCTTTTGGAGACAATTCTACTGTAATTCTTCAACATCTCCCTATCTCAGCATACACAGCTATAGAAATCATGTGACCCAGATGACCAGAGGATTCCATTTTCCTTCTATCAGTGATACATAAAAAGAAATGAACATATTTAAAAATCATGTTCAATCAGTGTTTTTCTTTGGGATTACTCATATGGACCCCCAAGTAAATCTCCTTTCTTACTCTGTAAAGCTGCTAACCTGGGAATATAGGACTTCTATGTTCCATACTACTAAAGAAGGCTAACTAGAGTAGTCTAGGGTGATACCAAAATGCAATGGGAAGCAGATAAAACAAAAGATAAGAAGAGACTGATGGAAAGAATCCTGCTGATTCTGAGTCCCAATTCTAGTGTCTAGATTCCTCATCTCTGTAGATCATCCTTGGGTTTGAACCAGCCACAGTTTGGTTCCTAGTAGTATAGGCCAATCAGTCTCCTTTGTTTCAGTGATTTATTTTTCCCCTATGATTGAAAAAATAGTCCTGGCTTGCACTTCTTTAATGTTGCTAAATAGACTTGTTAGGGGAAGCACACTGACTGAAAACACCCACCCTGACCAGGCACCATAGTAACCATTTGCATGAGTTGTTTTATGACAGGAGGTCCTGGTAAGGAACACGGAACTAATAAGCCACCACCAATTGGAAGAGTTCAGGAAAGGTCAAAAGGCAATGCCACATGTCCGACCACCTCCCAGAATCCTTCTCTCTAGCATCCATCTTGGCTGAACAAGGCTTGCACCACCAGGAAGGACTCTGAGTCAGATGACTGGCTAAAGACAACCCAGAAACGGATCCCATCACCATAAAACCCAAGACTACAAGCCATGTGGCAGAGCTGTTCTCCGGGTTTCCCTTACCCTACTTCTCTCCACGCGGGTGCCCTTTCCCAATAAAGTCTCTTGCTTTGTCAGCAGATGTGTCTCCTCAGACAATTCATTTCCCAGTGTTAGACAAGAGCCCAGGTTCAGGCCCTGGAAGGGGTCCCCTTTCCTACAATAGGCTGGTTTGTGTGCTATAACACTCTTATTAAAATTACATTTATTCAGCATCTACTATATGCCAAGCACTAGCCTCACAAAAACCAAAGCCATAATCCTTATATTTAGGAAGTTCTTACTCTATGAGAAACTTACTACACATAAAACATTAACTATAATAAAAACTTGTGTATTCTACTAAAATATATACAGTATGCTCTCTGAACATGGAGATTTGTTTTGTATTTTTAGTCTGTAAATGAGAGTTAGAAACTGTGTACAGAGAAAACGTCTACAGAGTCATATATAGAGAAGGTCATATGCACATATGTTGTTGCCATCGTCATCATCATCAAAGAATCTCATTGTAAATGCCACAAGGGTGGAAGTGACCTTCAAAGCATCTCAATTTCACACTTAAAGTCATTTCAAAGTTCTAAACTACCTATTCAGTCTAAATGAAGTTTATTTTGCACAAACTGTCACTTCAGTTCCTTCTTATCCAAAACTCAAAGTGGAAAAATGCTTTTACATTTTGATATTTTGTTTCATGTTGATAGCTAATATATATATTCCACATTCCCTCCATGGAAAAGACTGGTGATAAACACTGTCTGTCTGTGATGGCACATCTTTCCCAAACCATATGAGATACATTCTTATTATCGTAATCTCAAACATGAGGATTCTGATACAAAGTTGATTCAGCACCCCATTGAAAGTTGTATCGATAGTAAAGTGTAGAGCCAGGTCTTGTCAGATTCACCAGTGACCCTGTATGGATCAGCTTGATGGGCCCAAGTAATCACTTGGTTCTGACAGAAGGGATGCAGAGGGGCTTAGGGTCAGAGAAGGAACTGGAATGTTGGAACAGGGTTTGGAGTAATGAGGGGTGTAAGCTAAGGGATGTGGGAGGTCATTAGAAGCTGAAAAAAGACAGTACTAGATTCTCCCCTGGAGATTCCAGAAGGAGCCTAGTCTGGCAGACAATTTGATTTTAGTCCAGTGAAACAAATTTGAACTTCTGATGCACAGAACTATAAAAAATAAATTTGTGTTGTTTTAAGCCACTCAGTTTGAGGTAATGCATTACCATGACAATAGGTAACTAATACAGCTTCACACGTTTTCCCAGCAAGGGAACTAAAACACAATATTTACACGGCATCTGCCTCTGCATCTGTAAGGTGTTCTTTTAAAATCTCTAGCTGAGGCAACTAAATAAAATATGCACATATTATAGGAATTTAGAAGACGAAGCCCAGTGTTCATAGTCAGGAATCATTAAAAATTAAATCTGAAACAAAAGACTTTACACTTAATGTGTGTATGTATGTATGCTCTGTTGTGTCTCAATCCTTCCAACCCTGTAGTCTGTAGTCTTCCAGGCTCCTCTGTCCATGAGATTTCCCAGGCAAGAACAGTGGAGTGGGTTGCCATTTCCTCCTCCGGGTGATTGTCCCAACCCTGGGAACATCAAACCCACATCTCATGCATTGTGAGTGGATTCTTTAACCTGCTGAGCCCTTGGTGACACTTGATACTCTGTTTAATAAGTTATATCCAAATCCAATAGATACCCCACGTCCAAGGTAAGAGAAACCCAAGTAAGATGGTAGGTGTTGCAAGAGGGCATCAGAGGGCAGACACACAGAAACCATAATCACAGAAAACTAGTCAATCTAATCACACTAGGACCACAGCCTTGTCTAACTCAATGAAACTAAGCCATGCCCGTGGGGCCACCTAAGACAGGTGGGTCATGGTGGAAAGGTCTGACAGAATGTGGTCCACTGGAGAAGGAAATGGCAAACCACTTCAGTATTCTGGCCTTGAGAACCCCATGAACAGTATGAAAAGGCAAAATGATAGGACACTGAAAGAGGAACTCCCCAGGTCATTAGGTGCCCAATATGCTACTGGAGATCAGTACAGAAATAACTCCAGAAAGAATGAAGGGATGGAGCAAAAGCAAAAACAATACCCAGTTGTGGATGTGACTGGTGACAGAAGCAAGATCTGATGCTGTAAAGAGCAATATTGCATAGGAACCTGGAATGTCAGGTCCATGAATCAAGGCAAATTGGAAGTGGTCAAACAAGAGATGGCAAGAGTGAACGTCGACATTCTAGGAATCAGCGAACTAAAATGGACTGGAATGGGTGAATTTAACTCAGATGACCATTATAAATACTACTGCAGGCAGGAATCCCTCAGAAGAAATGGAGTAGCCATCATGCTCAACAAAAGAGTCCGAAATGCAGTACTTGGATGCAATCTCAGAAATGACAGAATGATTTCTGTTTGTTTCCAAGGCAAACCATCCAATATCACAGTAACCCAAGTCTATGCCCCAACCAGTAACGCTGAAGAAGCTGAAGTTGAATGGTTCTATGAAGACTTGCAAGACCTTTTAGAACTAACACCCAAAAAAGATGTCCTTTTCATTATAGGAGACTGGAATGCAAATGTAGGAAGTCAAGAAACACCTGGAGTAACAGGCAAATTTGGCCTTGGAGTATGGAATGAAGCAGGGCAAAGGCTAATAGAGTTTTGCCAAGAAAATGCCCTGGTCATAGCAAACACCCTCTTCCAACAACACAAGAGAAGACTCTACACATGAACATCACTAGATGGTCAACACCGAAATCAGATTGATTATATTCTTTGCAGCCAAAGATGGAGAAGCTCTATAGAGTCAACAAAAACAAGACCAGGAGCTGACTATGGCTCAGATCATGAACTCCTTATTACCAAATTCAGAGTTAAATTGAAGTAGGGAAAAATGCTAGACCATTCAGGTATGATCTAAATCAAATCCCTTATGATTATACAGTGGAAGTGAGAAATAGATTTAAGGGCCTAGATCTGATAGATAGAGTGCCTGATGAACTATGGAATGAGGTTCGTGACATTGTACAGGAGACAGGGATCAAGACCATCCCCATGGAAAAGAAATGCAAACAAGCAAAATGGCTGTCTGGGGAGGGCTTACAAATAGCTGTAAAAAAGAAGAGAAGTGAAAAGCAAAGGAGAAAAGGAAAGATATAAGCATCTGAATGCAGAGTTCTGAAGAACAGCAAGAAGAGATAAGAAAGCCTTCCTCAGTGATCAATGCAAAGAAATAAAGGAAAACAACAGAATGGGAAAGACTAGAGATCTCTTCAAGAAAATTAGAGATACCAAGGGAACATTTCATTCAAAGATGGGCTCGATAAAGGACAGAAATGGTATGGACCTAACAGAAGCAGAATATATTAAGAAGAGGTGGCAAGAATACACAGAAGAATTGTACAAAAAAGAGCTTCATGACCCAGATAATCACGATGGTGTGATCACTCATCTAGAGCCAGACATCCTGGAATGTGAAGTCAAGTGGGCCATAGAAAGCATCACTACGAACAAAGCTAATGGAGGTGATGGAATTCCAGTTGAGCTATTTCAAATCCTGAAAGATGATGCTGTGAAAGTGCTGCACTCAATATGCCAGCAAATTTGGAAAAGTCAGCAGTGGCCACAGGACTGGAAAAGGCCAGTTTTCATTTGAATTCCAAAGAAAGGCAATGCAAAAGAATGCTCAAACTACTGCACAATTGCACTCATCTCACATGCTAGTAAAGTAATGCTCAAGATTCTCCAAGCCAGGCTTCAGCAATACGTGAACCATGAATTTCCAGATGTTCAAGCTGGTTTTAGAAAAGGCAGAAGAACCAGAGATCAAATTGCCAACATCTGCTGGATCATGGAAAAAGCAAGAGAGTTCCAGAAACACATCTATTTCTGCTTTATTGATTATGCCAAAGCCTTTGACTGTGTGGATCACAAGAAACTGTGGAAAATTCTGAAAGAGATGGGAATACCAGACCACCTGATCTGCCTCTTGAGAAACCTAACCTCCAGTTAGAACTGGACATGGAACAACAGACTGGTTCCAAATAGGAAAAGGAGTACGTCAAGGCTGCATATTGTCACCCTGCTTATTTAACTTCTATGCAGAGTACATCATGAGAAACACTGGTCTGGATGAAGCACAAGCTGGAATCAAGATTGCTGGGAGAAATATCAATGACCTCAGATATGCAGATGACACCACCCTTATGGCAGAAAGTGAAGAGGAACTAAAAAGCCTCTTGATGAAACTGAAAGAGGAGAGTGAAAAAGTTGGCTTAAAGCTCAACTTTTAGAAAACGAAGATCATGGCATCTGGTCCCATCACTTCATGGGAAATAGATAGGGAAACAGTGGATACGGTGTCAGACTTTATTTTGGGGGGCTTCAAAATCACTGCAGATGGTGACTGCAGCCATGAAATTAAAAGATGCTTACTCCTTGGAAGGAAAGTTATGACCAACCTAGATAGCATATTAAAAAGCAGAGACATTTCTTTGCCAACAAAGGTCCATCTAAGTCAATGCTACGGTTTTTCCAGTGGTCATGTATGGATATGAGAGTTGGACTGTGAAGAAAGCTGAGCACCGGAGAATTGATGCTTTTGAACTGTGGTGTTGGAGAAGACTCTTGAGAGTCTCTTGAACTGAAAGGAGTTCCAACCAGTCCATTCTGAAGATCAGCCCTGGGATTTCTTTGGAGGGAATGATGCTAAAGCTGAAACTCCAGTACTTTGGCCACTTCATGCGAAGAGTTGACTCGTTGGAAAAGACTCTGATGCTGGGAGGGATTGGGGGCAGGAGGAGAAGGGGACGACAGAGGATGAGATGGCTGGATGGCATCACTGACTCGATGGATGTGAGTCTGAGTAAACTCCGGGAGTTGGTGATGGACAGGGAGGCCTGGCATGCTGCAATTCATGGGGTCGCAAAGAGTTGGACACAACTGAGTGACTGATCTGAACTGATCCAAATAGCTAGGGGACAACTTCTGGAAAACATCCTATCTGACTCTGCAGTATGTATTTCAAAGTCTCCCTTGGTGTTTCAATTATTACAAAGGATCTTGGGAACACTTGAAATGAGAGAAACATTGAGATTCACATTTCTATCATGAAATTATATCATTAGAGTTCATAAATAGTTTAAATATTTTTTTTAATTTTTTTTATTTTTTTAGATTTTTTTTTTTTTAATTTTAAAATCTTTAATTCTTACATGCGTTCCCAAACATGAACCCCCTCCCACCTCCCTCCCCACAACATCTCTCTGGGTCATCCCCATGTACCAGCCCCAAGCATGCTGCACCCTACGTCAGACATGGACTGGCGATTCAATTCTTACATGACAGTATACATGTTAGAATTCCCATTCGCCCAAATCATCCCACCCTCTCCCTCTCCCTCTGAGTCCAAAAGTCCGTTATACACATCTGTGTCTTTTTTTCCTGTCTTGCCTACAGGGTCGTCATTGCCATCTTCCTAAATTCCATATATATGTGTTAGTATACTGTATTGGTGTTTTTCTTTCTGGCTTACTTCACTCTGTATAATTGGCTCCAGTTTCATCCATCTCATCAGAACTGATTCAAATGAATTCTTTTTAACGGCTGAGTAATACTCCATTGTGTATATGTACCACAGCTTTCTTATCCATTCATCTGCTGATGGACATCTAGGTTGTTTCCATGTCCTGGCTATTATAAACAGTGCTGCGATGAACATTGGTGTACATGTGTCTCTTTCAATTCTGGTTTCCTCAGTGTGTATGCCCAGCAATGGGATTGCTGGGTCATAAGGTAGTTCTATTTGCAATTTTTTAAGGAATCTCCACACTGTTCTCCATAGTGGCTGTACTAGTTTGCATTCCCACCAACAGTGTAGGAGGGTTCCCTTTTCTCCACACCCTCTCCATCATTTATTGCTTGCAGATTTTTGGATTGCAGCCATTCTGACTGGTGTGAAGTGGTACCTCATTGTGGTTTTGATTTGCATTTCTCTAATAATGAGTGATGTTGAGCATCTTTTCATGTGTTTGTTAGCCATCTGTATGTCTTCTTTGGAGAAATGTCTATTTAGTTCTTTGGCCCATTTTTTGATTGGGTCGTTTATTTTTCTGGAATTGAGCTGCATAAGTTGCTTGTATATTTTTGAGATTAGTTGTTTGTCAGTTGCTTCATACCTCAACATAATAAAAGCTATCTATGACAAACCCATAGCAAACACTATCCTCAATGGTGAAAAATTGAAAGCATTTCCCCTAAAGTCAGGAACAAGACAAGGGTGTCCACTTTCACCGCTACTATTCAACATAGTTCTGGAAGTTTTGGCCACAGCAATCAGAGCAGAAAAAGAAATAAAAGGAATCCAAATTGGAAAAGAAGAAGTAAAACTCTCACTATTTGCAGATGACATGATCCTCTACATGGAAAACCCTAAAGACTCCACCAGAAAACTACTAGAGCTAATCAATGAATATAGTAAAGTTGCAGGATATAAAATCAACACACAGAAATCCCTTGCATTCCTATACACGAATAATGAGAAAGTAGAAAAAGAAATTAAGGAAACAATTCCATTCACCATTGCAACGAAAAGAATAAAATACTTAGGAATATATCTACCTAAAGAAACTAAAGACCTATATATAGAAAACTATAAAACACTGATGAAAGAAATCAAAGAGGACACTAGTTTAAATATTTAAAATACAACATTGCCTCTGCCTTACCCAATGATCTGGAGTTACTTTAATGAATTTGATGCTCTTGTCGAAAAGCTAAAGATGGCAGTAGATCGATGTTCACTTTAACTCTTAAAGAATAGAGGCTGTCAGTCTAAATAGAGGTGGGAGCTTCTATTTTCCATCGCTCTCTGACCTTGGGCATGTTTCTTCCACAAAGGGGCCTCTGCTTTGCACCTGTCCATTGAAGAAGGCATTGGACTACATGATTAAGTCACAAAAATAACATGTTATTCAAGATAGCTCAGTATAGAAAAGCCCAAGTCAGCTTTTACTTAAGCTACTTTTCAAAAATTGGAAGCAAACACAATCACACACACCATGGGGTCACTCCCCACAGGGATGATTTGGGAAGTTAGAGAAAGGGAGGCTGAAAAACCAGACCTCACAAGTTTATTACAGGCAGCCGCAATTTTAACTAAGGCCTGGGCCTCTTGGACTCAATTTTTTTTTTTTTTTTGTCAAGGTTAAGTCTGGCCAAGTCTATTCAGGTCTGTTTTCCCAGAGTTTAAACCAAAATGATGAAAACTGCCTTTGAACTTGAAGGCTCTGTGGTAAGAGAACAAATTAAAAGACATCTGAAGACAGGAAAGAGGAAAACTGACTTTTTTCTTCATTTGACTGTTCAGAAAAACCAGTAATTAGATTTGATTTTAAAATCTGACTTAATTTCTTTAATCTGAACATTTCAAAGGGCTTTCAAATGCTCACAAATTACTATTAATCCCATAACACAAAAGTGATCTATGTCATCTTAATGGTATGCTGTGTTGTAATAAAACCACAAGTTTTGATCATTCGTCTGACATTTCAGTTTCTTTTTCCCTTTTTAATAAATTAATCTGGAGAGAAAAACCAACTTAGTGTCTGTGATTGAACAGTAATTTTAATGCTTACAGACATCACATGCAGATTTGCATAGAGTTAAATTTATCTTTTTCATTGCCACGAAAAGCCCACAAAAAGCAGAGAACAGTCTAACTAGAGTAAATAGTAAAAACTTATATTCTATTTATACTGACTATCCCAATTTGATCCTAAACACATAAGATGCACAGGGATCCCTCTCTCTGTATGTTTTTCTCTCATAATCTTCTTGTTACCATTCGTGGTATAGGGAAACAGACTATAAAAATTTTTAGAAATCCCCTACTCCTTCTATCAGCTCCTTCTTCTACATGCGTCAAAATTGATCCACAAAATTAAAGCAACTTGAATGGGTTAGCTCAATAACTAGAATTCATGCTTAGAGCTTCTGCTGTTGTCTCTTTTTTCAAAATTTCTTCACAAATAATTATGTGGCTTAGGAATCTATAATGAATGAGGTGCGTGGGTTTTGTTTTTGTTTTTATTTTGCTTCTGTCACCCAGCATCCATTTTCCTTCAAAAAAAAAAAAAGAAAGAAAACTTAGTCACCACAATTTACTTTGTAAGGAATGACTCCCGCTGTCAGCCAGGCACACCCAGTGGGGCTTAAGGGTGGGGCATGTGGCCCAGGTCTGAACAAATGGAGTAGGATGTTGCCCTCGCCAGAGTGTACATTCAGGATGTGACATGTGATCCAGAGTGGGCATGAGGAATCTTCTGGGTCTTCCCAGTGGGCAGGAAGCAGCTGCTCTTACCTACTTCGATTGACCCTAGCAGGATATAAGGCAAGCATTGTTAGAAATCACCTAGCACCATGGAAAGCCAGAAAATAAAGCCATTAGGGTAGAAGCCAAAGCTGAGAGATTAAATGGATTTCTGATGACATATTAAATTAAGTGCCACCTGAAGCCTGGAATTACCACCTGGGCTTTAGTTATGTGGACCAATAAATTGTTGGGAAGCCATGTGGAGCTGGGTTTTAGGCCACTTGAGTCTTATCTAAGAGTACTAGATAAAATACAGGTGGTCTCATTAAATTTGAATTTCAGAAAACAGCAAATAAATTTTCAATTAAGTATGTCCCATGCAATATTTAGGAAATCAGACAACTTTAATCCTAACTTCTAGAGCAAGCTATTTCTAGATGTGGAGCAAGGCCAGAGAAGAAAGGAAAGACATTTGTGACCACAGCACAGAGACAAACAACTGCAAGGCAGGGTAGTGTAGGAGTTAAGAGAAGGCAAGGTATTTATCAGGCTGATGTTCCAAATCCTTTCTTTCCCATCCTATCTCTCTGTTGATTTCAAGCCAAGGTCCTGGAATTCATCTGGTGACTGCAGCCATGAAATTAAAAGACGCTTACTCCTTGGAAGAAAAGTTATGACCAATCTAGATAGTATATTCAAAAGCAGAGACATTACTATGCCAACTAAGGTCTGTCTAGTCAAGGCTATGGTTTTTCCTGTGGTCATGTATGGATGTGAGAGTTGGACTGTGAAGAAAGCTGAGCACCGGAGAATTGATGCTTTTGAACTGTGGTATTAGAGAAGACTCTTGAGGGTCCCTTGGATTGCAAGGAGATCCAACCAGTCCATTCTGAAGGAGATCAACCCTGGGATTTCTTTGGAAGGAATGATGCTGAAGCTGAAGCTCCAGTACTTTGGCCACCTCATACGAAGAGTTGACTCATTGGAAAAGACTCTGATGCTGGGAGGGATTGGGGGCAGGAGGAGAAGGGGACGACAGAGGATGAGATGGCTGGATGGCATCATGGACTCAATGGACATGAGTCTGAGTGAACTCCGGGAGATGGTGATAGACAGGGAGGCCTAGCGTGCTGTGATTCATGGGGTTGCAAAGAGTCGGACATGACTGAGCGACTGAAATGAACTGAACTGAACTGAACTGAAGGAAGGAGGCACTAAGTTATTTTAAGCAGGACTTTTCTCAGAGCTCAGTTTCACTCACTTTGTTTCACCAGTCACTCGCAGAGGATTGCCTGTGCCTCAGATATGCAAGGCATTGTTGGGGAAAGTGGGTAAGAAGGTCTCCAAACTTCCATATCAAAGGCCTTAATCTGTCCAGAGGAACAGACAGAGGTGGAAACATGGTAACATTGGTACAGAGGGAATAGGTCAATTTTGGAGGAGATTGTATTTGAACTGGACCTTGGTGGAGAGGTATTTTGGGGCGGGTGTGGGACTGCTCATCTGGAAAAGAAAAATTCCCTCTTAACAATTCCTATTTTCTTCCTTTTCCTTCTGTTTTCCCTTTGCCATTCCTTCCCCCCTCCCTTTCCTTCTGCTTTTCTAATAATAATGATGTTGTTTAGCAAACTAGTACTGTTAAGGGCAAAGCTAAACGCTAGGGTGGAGTCTAGTGGGCTCAAGTAGTTCTGGCTTGGTTAGGGCTCATGAATAATTCTGCAGCCCTCAAATCAATAGAATTTAAGAGCTGAAAAAGACCTTTACAAAATCCTGATTTTATAGGTGAGAGAACACATGGGAAATCAGTCAGCTGATGACAGTTGTGGATCTGGGACTCAGTAAGGTTGACTCTAAAATCCAGGCTTGTTCTGACTTACATGAGGGTATTTAACCAGTAGGTTCTATGCTCCAATATGAGTGCCTCTCAAGGATTACCAAGTAAAAATACATACCTGAGCTTTATTTCCACTTTATTTTCTAACAACTTAGAATGATCTCATTTAGATCTTTATCAAATCAGGAAAAGCATGGACTTTCTCTTTAAGGAATAAAGATGTGTGAGGACTGGCCCATTTTACAAATCTCCTATGGCCAGGCTCAGAGGGAAACCCAAGGGGCTCCCCAAACACATCCACTTCTCTTTTTCTGGGGCAGACCTATTAAGGTGTCACTGTTCAAAAAACTCAGCAGCAAGTGAACTTGCCTGTGTTGGATATGGGTCTGCTGAACTTGAGACAAACCATTTGCCCATTTCAGATGTGAGTGTAGCAAGAAAAGGAATCATTTTAAGTTTCTTAAAACTAGGCTAGTGTACTTAAGAAAGGTTGGCAGCAGAGAATTAAGGCACACAGGATCCTGTCTGCCTTTTCTTACAGCGAGAAGATGTACACTGGAAAAGCAGGTTACCAGTGAAAATGAGTCTGGTGTGCTAATTCATGCCTCATTCTCTTTACTTATGTCATGGGTTCATTATATAATTTAGCAAGATTCTGGGGCCTTTCTCTAGGGAGGGCAAGTTCCAGAAAATAAAGGTGCTAGACAGGCATGAGGGTAGTCCTTTGATGAAGGTAGATTTTAGGTCTTTGTTTTTCAGAAGCTCATGCTATTTATACCTCCAGCCTCTGATACCTTAATAATGAAAGAATGGTACAGATTTTTACTGTCCTCAAAGTATACACTTCCACATGCATGGGAAAGGATCCTGTAGCATGTCATGGATGAAAAGGCAAGAAATGACCTATTAATTTTAAATGAGGCATTAAAGGGTCTTTGATGTAATTCGTCTTTTAAAAAGCATATACTTTATCCTCCAGGTTACTTACAGTGGAAATCTTTTTAACTGTTCTGGAATGCAGAGTGAGGGGGAAAAAATGATTCATCATCTTCATATTCACTGGCTAGATGAATTCTCTGGATTTACTTCAGTTTCCCCAAATCTGAAGGCTACATTTTTTAAGAAAGCAGAGTTATTCAAAAAAGATAGTTTTCTCATGGTTGCAAATTCATATTTCTTCAATGGAAGCACATGTGGTTATTTCCTCCCTGAAAAGTAAATGAATCACAGCAAATTCTCATCCACTGCTCTGTCTCTTCATATTACCATAGTCATGAATATGATATGGTCATATCAAACAGGAATATCTCATCATAGAATTCTGTTCATAGAGAAAACCAAAGCATTAAATGGCTAATCGGCCTTGTCAATCCCCCAGCGCCTCCTGGTAGCGGGGCTGACTAGCTTCTTATGCTGGTTTCCTAACAAAGCTCTCTTCCTATTCCTTTACTGCCGTTTCTAAAAGTCTTTAGCCCTGCAGTGGAAACTTCATAGTGAAATGCACACACAGTCCCACCTGCCAGTCTCTCCCCTGCATCCACTTATGCAGGGCTCTCTCTTTAGTTTCAGATAAAACACAGCCAGGCTCAGATCTTAGAGCTACTCTTCTACCCGTTCTGTGGGTCCCCTTAGCTCTCCAGGAAGTACCTATTCTCTCTTACATCATCATTTCCCCTCTTCACTGGATTCTTAGTATATGAGCATTCTATAACATATCCTAGGGCTTCTCTGGTGGATCAGGTGGTAAAGAATCTGCCTGTCAGGAAGATCCCCTGGAGACAAGAATGGAGACCCACCTCAGTATTCTTGCCTGGAGAATTCCATGGACAGAGGAGCCTGGTGTGCTACAATCCATGGGGTTGCAGAGTCAGACATGACCAAGCAACTAATGCTTTCACTTTTCATAACAAATCCTACTTTTAATAAAGTCTTCCTTAGGCCCCTCATTGCTTTTAGAGGTTTCCTGTGCCCCTTTGAAATGAAACCCTTTGCTTCAATATCCCTTGTTACTCATTTATGAATCCATAAGCCCATTCCAATTAGAATTTAGTCTGTACCACTCCATTGCTATGGTTATGCACAAAACCCCTTTGTCAAATCCAGTGGTCTTTTCTAGTTCTCACCTTGATGGATCAGCAGCATTTGACACAATTGATAATTTTCTCCTCCTCGAAACATTTTCTTCCTTTGGCTTCACGAAAATGTTCTTGACTCTACCTCCAGGCTGTTCCTTCTCAGGCTCCATTTTTAAACAGTTTATTGATCTTTAGACACTGGAAGGCCCCAGGGTTCTGTACGCCAATCTCTGTTATTGTCTATGTACATTCAACCTGAATTATGTTGGCTCTGCATTTAAGATATATCCAGGAGCTGACTATGACTCAGGATTCTCACTGCTGTCACTCTAGTCCATATCCTCATCTTCTCACCTCTGTACAACTGAAGTGTTGTTCTAAGAAGTCACCAAGCTGCCAATTTCTCAAGAATGCCACAGCCTTCTTAATGGTCCAACTCTTACATCTGTACATGATTATTGGGAAAATCATAGCCTTGAGTATATGGATCTTTGTTGGCAAAATAATGTCTTTGATTTTTAATATGCTATGAAGGTTTGTCATAGATTTCCTCGCAAGGAGCAAGGGTCTTTTAATTTCATAGCTGCAATCACCATCTTCAGAGATTTGGGAGCCCAAGAAAATAAAGTCTGTCACTTTTTCTGCTTCTATTTGCCATGAAATGATGGGACCAGATAATTCAGAATCACCCGATAAATTTATACCTCCTGCCCCATCACTCTCTATCCCCCTCAACCTTCTTCATTTTTTTAAAGTACTTACTATAACAAAAATTGTTTATTACTCTTTTCTGCCTCCATGGAGATTATAAGCTCCATGATAGCAGGAATTTGTTTATTCTCTTCTGTTCCTGCAGAGTCTAGAACAGTGCTAGTCACTTAGCAGCTACTTAGTAAATATCTCTGGTTGAATGACTCTGTATCCCTGCTGTATAATATCATCTGTATCTGTCTCACTTCCTAATGCAAAATACTTGTGAATCTCATTCAGATTTTGAGTAATTATTTTGTTTCCAAATATCCTAATCTCATACACAATTGAACAAATAAATTTTAGTTTATATACATGCACACATATATAAAATATAAACAATTTTCTAATGATCAAACTGTCTAATATGAAAAGGTGTTCCACATTTTTTAAAAGTGTTAGACCAATTTCTAGCTATTGTGTACAAACCAAACAATAAGTGAGTTATACACATTGTTTGAAGGGAAAACATTTTTAGATTTAGTGTAAAACATTAGATCAGTATGTATGGTAATTGCAGTTGACTTATCAAACATCAGAACTCACCGGTAACTGACCTATGAAATAACTTTAAGATATCAAATTTTTGGTATGATTTCATAAATAAAAATAGAAACTTTTGATATTATATCCTCTAAGCTAGAACGTTTTAATGAAACACCAGGAGTTATTTCTTTTCTAATACTGGGGCCCAGTGTCTTAGGCAAGGAAGTGCTTGGGATGGTGGGGTAAAGCAATCAGTTTCTGAAGCTGCAGAGACACAAATTCAGATCTTTACTTTGCCACCTACTAGCTCAGCAACTTCTTTCTTTTCTGTGCTTCAAGATAATTAAAATGAAATAATGTCTATAAAGCACTAAGCATCATGTATAACACATGAAAAGAGCCAGTAAATGTTAGTCACTATCTGTATTATTCTAATTACTCTCAGTCCAAGTATTAGCTGTAAACATGTAAACTGCTTACAATTTGCTGGGCCAGCCCAAGATCCCATCACCTAATTATCAGGGAAGTCTCAGTCCATCACAGCTACTGTCTATCATCTTTTAAGTCTTAAAAATAGAAGGCCTTGCTCTCTATGCAGAAGTCAACATTTCTCAACCTCTCTTGCAGATAAGTGGCTGAGGAGATGAAAACTTAGAGAACTTTGTGAAGATACTTGTTTTAGTTAGAAAAACTTCCATAAAAGGGCACACTGAGACCTTCTTTTGCCTTTTCCTCCTAATCCAAGATACAGAGTATGTAAATATTATCATTAACAAAATAGACAAAAATGTTTTCGTAGTTATGTTAAATGTTACTGGCTTTTTTCCACTGAGTTGATGTTTGTACTAATAGTAGAAAGTCAGAGGTGGGCAAAACAACTGTTTTAGCTGTGGCATCAAGCATTTAGTAATCACTGTGTTCTTCACCATCATACATTGGCAGAGAACTAGTAGGCCAGTTTCAGTTCATAATGTACTGAATGAGCAATAAGTACACTTATTAAATCTCAACTCTTCAGCACACGTCTGTTCAATCTCTGGGTTAGGAAGATCCTGTGGAAAACGAAATGGCAACCCACTCCAATGTTCTGCCCTGAAAAATTCCATGGAAAGAGGAGCCTGGTGGGCTATATAGTCCATAGTATCGGACATGACCGTGCAGACACACACACACACCATACTTCTGTTGCCTACCTAAGTATATTTATTGCAAGAAATGGTACTTGTATAATTGAATTGTGAGCTTAATTAGTCACCTTTTTACAAGGGCCAGTGTTTTTACTTGAGAGAACAACTGAGAAACTATCATTATTCTTCGGAATGATCAGTGGGCCTAATCCTTCAGGAAACAGCTGACTATATCTGAAGTTAATGATAAAATTTGAGTTTTCAACCAGAAATTAGAATTTCAGAAAACTCCAATTTTTCACCCTGAGCTTGGCAGTTCTGCATTACTTCTACCTTTTCTGATGAGATTGGTGGTAATATTAATGAATGTGATTTTTTTATATTGTATAACTGCAGCCATGAAATTAAAAGACGCTTACTCCTTGGAAGAAAAGTTATGACCAACCTAGATAGCATATTAAAAAGCAGAGACATTACTTTGCTGACTAAGGTCCGTCTAGTCAAGGCTACGGTTTTTCCTGTGGTCATGTATGGATGTGAGAGTTGGACTGTGAAGAAGGCTGAGCGCCAAAGAATTGATGCTTTTGAACTGTGGTGTTGGAGAAGACTCTTGAGAGTCCCTTGGACTGCAAGGAGATCCAACCAGTCCATTCTGAAGGAGATCAGCCCTGGGATTTCTTTGGAAGGAATGAGGCTAAAGCTGAAACTCCAGTACTTTGGCCACCTCATGTGAAGAGTTGACTCATTGGAAAAGACTCTGATGCTGGGAGGGATTGGGGGCAGGATGAGAAGGGGACGACAGAGGATGAGATGGCTGGATGGCATCATGATGGACATGAGTCTGAGTGAACTCCAGGAGTTGGTGATGGACAGGGAGGCCTGGTGTGCTGGGATTTATGGGGTCACAAAGAGTCTGACACGACTGAGCAACTGAACTGAACTGAACTGAATAAAATGTGACAACTTTTGAAAAATGAACATAGCTCTTGTGACCCAGTATTTTCCAAATGACCAGTGCATGATGTTACAATACCATGCATGAGTAAAAGATCCGTGGTTCAAGGTGCATCTTGTAGATTTTTAGAGTGACCACAATTCTACAGTTGTGAAAAATCTATCCTCTCACCTACTCTTTGTTCACTGCTTTCTAACAAGGCTGAACTCCTTATATATATATTTTTTTCATTAACATGTCTCTGGGCTCTGCTCATGGTACATCCTCTGCCTGGAGAACAGCGTTACATAGCAGATCTTAACTTTATTTAGTTGTTCAGTTGCTGAGTCATGTTTGACTCTTTGCATCCCCATGGACTGCAGAACCAGACTTCCCTCTCATTTCCCATCTTCAGAGTTTGCTCAAACTTATCTCCATGTGAGTTGGTGATGCCATCCAACTATCTTATCCTCTGTCATAACCTTCTCCTGCCCTCAGTCTTTCCCAGCATCAGGGTCTTTTCCAGTGAGTCAGCTCTTCGGATCAAGTAGCCAAAGTATTGGAGCTTTAGCATCAGTCCTTTGTCCTTCCAATGAATATTCAGGGTTGATTCCCTTTAGGGTTGACTGGCTTGATCATCCAAGGGACTTTCAAGAATCTTCTCCAACACCACAGTTCAAAAGCATCAATTCTTTGGCACTCAGCCTTCTTTATGGTCTAGTTTTCACATCTGTACATGACTACTGGAAAAACCATAGCTTTGACTATTCAGAATTTTTTCAGAAAAGTGATGTCTCTGCTTTTTAATATTCTGTCTAGATTTGTCATAGCTTTTCTTCCAAGGAGCAAGCATATTTTAATTTTATGACTGCAGTCACTGTTCGCAGTAATTTTCGAGCTCAAGAAAAAAAAGTCTATCACTGTTTCCATTTTTCCCCATCTATTTGATATGAAATGATGGGACCAGATGCCATGATCTTAGTTTTTTGAATGTTGAGTTTTAAGCCAACTTTTTCATTCTCCTCTTTCACCTTCATTAAGAGGCTTTTAGTTTCTCTTCCCTCTTTACCATTAGGGTGGTATCATCTGCATGCCTGAAGTTATTGACGTTTCTCCTGGCAATCTTGATTTCAGCTTGTGATTTGTCCAGCCTGACATTTTGCATGATGTATCCTGCATATAAGTTAAATAAGCAGGGTGACAGTATACAGCCTTAACACACTCCTTTCCCAACTTTGAAACCATCCTTTGTTCCATGTCCAGTTCTAACTGTGGCTTCTTGACCTGATACAGGTTTCCCAGAAGGCAGGTAAGGTGGTCTGGTATTCCCATCTCCTTTAAAATTTTCCACAATTTTTTGTGATCCATACAGTCAAAGGCTTTAGCGTAGTCAGTGAAGCAGAAGTTTTTCTGGAATTCCCTTGGTTTTTCTATGATCCAGTGGATGTTGGCAATTTGACCTCTGGTTCCTCTCCCTTATCTAAATCCAGCTTGTACATCTGAAG
Organism: Capra hircus; assembly: GCF_001704415.2. Taxonomy (NCBI): domain Eukaryota; kingdom Metazoa; phylum Chordata; class Mammalia; order Artiodactyla; family Bovidae; genus Capra; species Capra hircus. The sequence goes on from NC_030813.1 coordinate 41,412,033, forward strand.
TACTTGTTTTACATACTATTGAAGCCTCACTTGAAGGAACTTGAGCATTGGCTTGCTAGCATGTGAAATGAGCACAATTATACAGTAGTTTAAACATTTTTGGCATTGCCCTTCTTGGTATTGGAATGAGAACTGATCTTTTCCAGTCCTGTGGCCACTGGTAAGTTTTTCAAATTTTGCTGGCCTTTTTGGAGTGCAGCACTTTAACAGCATCATCTTTTAGAATTTGAAATAGCTCACCTGGAACTTTATTTCAGATCTTTCCACAAATGCCCCTTTTTTATAAAGAAACCATCTATATTAGGCCTATTCAAATCAGCTTCCCTCCCTATGTTCAGATTTCCTCATTGTAATAGTTAATAACTACTAGCCATTCCCTAACAAATTAACCAAGTGTTTCCAGTCTTGTCCAAGGGGATGCAAGCTCTAAGCAGCAGCAAACTTGTCTTTTTCACTAATGTTAGCCAGAGATTTGAACAATAACAATGTCTAGGGTAAATTATGTACTCAGTAACTGTTGGTTAAATGAATGGATCAATGAGTGAATAAACATTTTAAAGTTTTTATTCTCAGGGTCAGAAGAGTAAATACTTGGAACAGACCAACATAGATTTTTGGTGACAAAGCTAGAGTTTATATCAGCTTAATGCCAGAATTGAAAGTCTCAAATAGTACCATTTTCTACATTTTGAGTTCTCTAAATTTACAAGTACTTATCTCTCCATTTCCCTTGCAGTCATTTATTTTAGGCAATATAATACAACTTAATTTAAAAAGACCATATTTTTTGGTTAGGAAGCTGTTCCTCTTTGAAGTAATTTAATTAAGGAGAGAAAGAGTAAGATGTATAATAAGTTATAAGAAGACTTTCAGACTATACATACATAGACCATCCAGAATGTTGGAATAAAGCTATTTAATAGATGAAAACTTGCAAAACTGATCAATATTCACAGGAAAAAAAGAAACAGAATCTCTCTGGGATATGATTTTGGTTTTCTATGGATAATTTATAGAATTTTAAAATACTCAAAACACAGAGTCACAGAAACCTCATAGAATCAAAAAACAAAACAAAATAAGACAACATCTTTAGACATCAAAGATATCCAGTAATTGTTTTGGTCCATTTCAAAATCTTTTGCAATTTTTAATACAAATTTTTCATTACAGGGCAATGAGTGTCTTTCAGACCTAATAACAACACGTTAGGATGTGCCTTATATACTAATATGATAGTGCAGAACTATTGCCATTCAGAGACTTCCCAAATCCTTTGTCTTGATTTCTGTCTTCCCTATCCAGGTAGAATTGAGTGTTGATCTGCTCAGGTTTGGGGAAATAGCTGTTTTGCTAACCATGAGAATGTGTGAAGAGACCAAGTACAAGAATGGTATTTGGATTGACTTACTTTATAAAGCTTCTGGAAGAGAGCAGAGAGGAGGAGAAACTGGCCGAGTATAAGCTAAGGATTTTTGAGGAGGGCTTCAGGAGGAGACTTTAGGTATAGCTCTCATGGTGTGCAGGTTTGTAGTTCTCATCTCTCTCATGGAAAGAGATGTTTAAAGGTATCTGGAAGAGATGTTTTGCTGTGTTCATTGCAACATAATTGTTCCGGGTGCAAGTGTTTCAATTCATTTGTTTCCATACAATGTAATTTAATCCTTTAGATCCTTTTTTTGAGAAATGTTATGAAAGCCAAATTGCTTTGCTATTCTATTTTGCACCTGGCATTATTATATTTTATATGTAACGAGCAAGATATGGATCTTTCCATAAGGAAACTCAGTCTAATTATTGCTATAGGAATTTGCTAACCATATTTAATTTTTGGAGTTTGGCCATATAAAGTGCTGATATGAGCTATATTTCTTTTCACATTTTCACTTATTTAAGTAAGGATTAGTTTACAGCCCATGAACGTGCCAAATTGGCTTCTTTCTTCTATGATTTTAGAGTTGCACTGCCCAATATGATAGTCATTTGTCCTATACTATCATTGACCACCTTAAATATGGTTATTGAGATCAAGAAACTTAATTTTTATGTTACTTCACTTAAACTTTAAAATGGATACTAAATTTAGTTCTTAAACTTTTAAGTATTTTTACAATAATGTGTATGTGGATCCACTTTTTTGACCTATATATTTTATGAATTCTGTATACAGATCAGGTATTTCAGATGAAAATTTAGCATATGAATAACAGACATATAAAAGACACAGGCTGTTTGAAAACTTAGCACAAAAATAATATAAAATATCTTTTTTTATAATGACTACAAGTTGATAATGAATAATGATTAAACAAAATCTTTTAATCTAATATTGATTGGTTCATTCAACAAATATTTAATGAGTATCTGCCATGAACAGGCATTGTTATAGAAAGAGACGTGGCAAAGATAGTCATAGAAAAAATGAGACTCCAATTTGTCATAAGAGGGTATAAAGGACAGAACAGAAGAAGAAAGAATAGTCTCAGTAAAACCCTGAAGGCAGCAATAAAAATTACAAGCCCGATAAGAGTGAGAAGACCAGCCTTGGTTAAACTGGAATATATTTTTCAGGAGTGAAAGAAAAAGGAATGAAACACACTTGTAAAATTAAATGTGGTTGATGTGACTCCTTTTATTGGAGTACATTAAATACACTATGTGTGTTAATTGTTCAGTCATGTCCGACTCTCTGCAACCCCATGGACTGTAGCCTGCCAGGCTCCTCTGTCCATGAAATTCTCCAGGCAAGCATACTGAAGTGGGTTGCCATTTCCTTCCCCAGGGGATCTTCCCAAGCCAGGGATTGAACCAGGTCTCCTGCATTGCAGGCAGATGCTTTACCATCTGAGTTTCTGGGGAAGCCCAAAATACACTAAATATACTATGGCATATTCAATAAGCCCGGAAACATGAAGAAAATAGTATACTTACTATACTTTGTTCAGATTAACAATGGAACTTATTTCTTTACATTTAGAGGTATTTTACCTAAAAAGGTATGCTGGAGATTGAAGAGAATTATATTGAACATATTCCTGGTAGTGGTTTTATTTTTTTTTTTAATTTATTTTTTTTTTAAATTTTAAAATCTTAAATTCTTACATGCGTTCCCAAACATGAACCCCCCTCCCACCTCCCTCCCCACAACATCTCTCTGGGTCATCCCCATGCACCTGCCCCAAGCAAGCTGCACCCTACGTCAGACATGGACTGGCGATTCACTTCTTACATGACAGTATACATGTTAGAATTCCCATTCTCCCAAATCGTCCCACCCTCTCCCTCTCCCTCTGAGTCCAAAAGTCCGTTATACACATCTGTGTCTTTTTTCCTGTCTTGCATACAGGGTCGTCATTGCCATCTTCCTAAATTCCATATATATGTGTTAGTATACTGTATTGGTGTTTTTCTTTCTGGCTTGCTTCACTCTGTATAATTGGCTCCAGTTTCATCCATCTCATCAGAACTGATTCAAATGAATTCTTCTGGTAGTGGTTTTAAAAGAGGTCTGCAAATTCTTTGACGGTTCTCCCTTCCAAAGGCAATACTTAATTCCTCTCCCTGGGAATGTAGGTTGAACTTAATGATTCCTTTCTAACCACAGAATGTAGAAGTGACTTGCTATGTGACTTGCAAAGTCATCAAGAGGATACAGCTTCTGCCTGTCTCTCTTGCATCCAAATCTCTGAAGGAAGCTGGCTTTCATGTTGTGAAGACATACAAGTTGCTCCATGGAGAAGCCACATGGAGAGGAACTGGACCCTGCTGATCAAAGCCAGTACTACCTTACCAGCCACATAGGTAAACTACCTTCAAAGTGGGTCATTTATTCATAGTTAAGCCTTTAGGTGACAGAAGCCTGAACCAACATTTTGACCACAACCTCATGAAATATGGAACCAGAATCATTTAGCCAAGCTGCTTTCAAATTCTTGACACCCAGGAAACTGAATTATAATTAATATTGACAATTATAAACCAATAAGTTGTGTGCAGGAAAAGGGGGTGACAGAGAATGAGATGGTTGAATGGCATCATCAACTCAATGGACATGAGTTTGGGCAAACTCCAGGAGATGATGAGGGCAAGGAAACCTGGCATGCTGCAGTCCTTAGGGTCCCAAAGAGTCAGACACAACGGAGTGACTGAACAACAAAGTTTTGTGGTACTTATTTATGTAGCACTAAATTACCAATGAAAGCATACTGTTTATAAATAGATCCTGTTTTCTGACCTTTCTGATACCCTGTAGGTATGTGCAATAGGGAATGTCACGATGATGGCGTCATCTTGGCTGTACCAGTTTGGTAACATTGACAAAAAGATCAGATGGCCAAGAGACAGACCACATTGAAAGGTGACTGGGTCTATTTTAGTCTCCCAGAGTAGAGGTGACCTCGAGAAGGGCAGCAGTAGAAGAGAGAGAGGAATGAAAAGTGGAACCTACAAAGGTCAGAACTTATTCATTCAAAGATGACACCACATTTTTGAGCTAGAGTACCTTAGTGATTGACACTTCCTTAGGTTAAAATCCATAGGTGTTTAGGGAGATGGGTTCAGTTTTGGACACAGTAAAATTCAGGGTTACAGATGACTTGAGGCTGGAAGAGGGTAAAGAGTCTATGGTAGTGAAAAGGGAACGTTAATATAACTTTCAAATTAAAAAAAGCAGAAAAGTTAACTTTTGGAAGTGAGGAAATCTATCAATATTTGATTGAGTAGTTAAGTCCTGTCTCTATTAATTCATTGTCATCATGGGCCTCCTCCTTCTTTTCATCTTCATTAGAGGAGAAATCAGAAGAGCTCTGTATGTTGATCACAAATTACCTCTGTGTATAGAGAATTTGTATGGAGGCTTCCCTTGTGGCTCAGCTGGTAAAGAATCTGCCTGCAATGCTGGAGACCTGGGTTTGATCCCTGGGTTGGGAAGATCCCTTGGAGAAGGGAAAGGCTACCCACTCCAGTATTCTAGCCTGGAGAATTCCATAGATTGTATAGTCCATGGGGTCGCAAAGAGTCAGACACAACTGAGTGACTTTCACTTCACTTCACTTCATGGAGCATTTGATATACTCAGCTTTTCTTAGCTCTTAATTGTGTGACTGTCAAAGAAGAAAATGTTTGTTATCATGTGTAAATGAGAGAACTGAGTATAAAAGAAACTAAGTGTCCAGAGTCTGAGCTGAAGACACTAAAGCCCTTGGTCTTACCATTCTATAGCTCTTAAATGATTGCTCATTATATCTACTGGGGAAGGCAATGGCACCCCACTCCAGTACTCTTGCCTGGAAAATCCCATGGATGGAGGAGCCTGGTAAGCTGCAGTCCATGGGGTCGCTAAGAGTCAGACACGACTGAGCAACTTCACTTTCACTTTTTGCTTTCATGCATTGGAGAAGGAAATGGCAACCCACTCCAGTGTTCTTGCCTGGAGAATTCCAGGGACGGGGGAGCCTGATTGGCTGTCATCTATGGGGTCGCACAGAGTCAGACACAACTGAAGCAACTTAGCAGCAGCAGCAGCATTATATACACAACCAGCACCTTTTCTCTTCTTTTCTGTTCATAAAATGTGCTTACCTAACCTTCTCTCCTGAATATCCCGATACACTCTCACAAAGAACGTCTTCTGTTCTTTTTCACTTATTCCAGACGGATTCACTTTCCATAGTTTCTCCACATTTTTGCCTCTTCCTTGATATCTTCCTCTATATGCCAGTTCCTAAAGAACTTTATCTGACCTCTGTATGAGAGTTAATGACCTATGGCTTGATAATGAAGCTCTTCACTTTTTTTTTTATTGAAGTATGGATGATTTACAATGTTGTTAATTTCTCCTGTACAGCAATGTGAATCATATGTATATGTACTCACACACATTCTTTTGCGATTCTTTTCCACTATGGTTTATCCCAGGATATTGACTGCAGTTTCTTGTGCAATGAAGCACTTCAGACTCCGGTTAACAACTTGATTGTCTCCATGGCTTTTGGAGAATAGGGGCTATAATTGCTGCTTCTGTGACCGCCTCCATATCTTGTTGATTATTGGTAATCAATCATTTTCATATATTTATTTGATTTTAAAAGTCACAAAGGAGCCATTCTGATCTGTCTATACCCTCATTTTTGTTTTTTCCAAAATTTCCAGACACTTCATCTTCCCCTGCATCCAACACAGTTTACCCATAATGGCAAATGCTGTTTTCTATTTTCATCATTTTTCATATGATGATTCTGTTCCTTCTAACTTTAACATTATTTTTCTCCATCTCCCTGGAAAGTCCTTACTCATCCTTTAAGATCACAGGCAGGGCATGTTGAAGTTGCTATGAAAGGTTTCTGCTTTGTGTAGCTGCTCCGAGTTTGGGTAGCAACAGCCGCAACACTGCTTCAAAGGTGGATCTTCTTTGTTAAAAGCCAGAGACCCTAGTTTCATTATCCTTGCTCTAACAGTGGGTATAGGGCTGGGCAGGGAATTCATACATAGGTCAGTTAATCCATGACATTGCCTGGGTACAATACTGGGGAAACAGTGGGCAGTGGCTTTAGATGAACCAGGTAGATTAACCACTGCAGTTTTATTCAGCAGCTGGGGAAGAACCAACTATTGATGTGGATAACATGGGGGTAGGGTAGGCAGATATGAGAGGTGGTGCTGGTAGTGTCATTTTCAACTCATGAGAGAAGCCAGCCTGGGGCTGAAGCTGCCATGGGGAAAAGACCAGACCTGAAGAACAGAGAGATGGCCGTGGAGATCTGATCTGTAGCTCTGAATCCTCTCTACCCCTGGCTCTTTTTCACTACTTGAGTCAAGATATTTCTTTAATTGCTTAAGCCTAATTGAGTTTCCCATTACTTATAGATGAAACTATCCTAAACAAAAACTAGATAAAACTTTAGCTTCCTTTGTAAGGCTTTCCCAAATCTCTATAGGCAGGTCAACTTATCAACCCTTTTCTTTCCCAGAACTTTGTTTATACAGCACTCATACTATTGAAAGTGTTGAATTGTAATGAACTGTTTTATTATCTGTTTCCTGGGTACACTATGAGCTCATTAAGGACAGAGACCAGCATGATATCCACAGAGCCTTGCATACTGCCCTGTTCCTTGCCTTAGAAGTTATCAATATAACTTTGGCTCCTTTTCCTTGTTCCTTATGTCAGCTTCTGAAAAAAAAAAAAAAACCAGTATGTTCAATAGTTGGGGAAAATTAGAATGTTAAGTAAAGTGTCTGGACTAGCATAATGCAGCCTGCAGTGATTCAACCTACTTATCACAGAGTTATTAGTCTCTGCCCCAAGTCACCTTTATACCAATCCTGTTAAGCTCAATTTCATTTTGAAATTACTTACAGCTTCTGCAGAACAGATTGCTTTCATGTACATTCATTTATTTATTCAACAAGTGTTTATTTCAAGCATACTTTGTATTGGTCACTGGTCTGGGGATACAATAGTAAACAAAGTAATTTCCCTTAGAATTCTAGCATAGAGAAGCAAACTATAAAAAAGTGTATAAATAAAATATGGTATGTTAGATGGTGATAAGGTCTGTAGGGAAATGGGACAGGGAGTGGTGAAGGTAGTTGGATCTCAGTTTTAAACAGAGTGATCAGAATAGCCTCACTGAGATGGTGACAACAGAAGGAGATAAGGGAGATGCTCGCACATCTCACAGAAAAGTGTTCAAGGACAGGAAATGCTCAGTATGAAGATTCCAAGTGGATACCTGGTATATGAGAGGAAAAACCAGGAAGCCAGGGAGATTGGGGCAGAATGAGCCCAAAGGAAATCACTAAGGAATGTAGGGAATGATAATATCAGAGAAATCACGCAGGTTGGTAAGCCACTGAACTTGTCTGACTGGCTTTTTAATCAGAATAAATTGAGAAGCTTCTGGAAGGATTTAACAGACAACACAGGATGACAGTATCACCATTAGAAGGCTGGAAGGCATAGCCATAAGTATTATTCTGAGGCTCAAAGAAGCATCTGACTAGCTCCATGTAGGGAGGCTTTATCTAATTAGTATTTGAATTTCGTATCAAGTTGCTCTGTTTCCGTCTAACGAAGCCCAGCATATTTAATTCTTATTAAATATTTTAGCTAACATGTCAGTCATACACTTTTTAATATAAGGGTGGTGGCATATAAGTGGAAATGAAATACACAGTTTCAAATTATGTGTAATATGATAGAGGGATTAGAAGGCATCTTGTAAAGAGATAGAGTGTCTAATATTTCACTTTGTTTTTCCTGGGAGAGGACAGCATAATAGAACCACCTTTCTATTTTCTCCTCTTGCAGGCCTGCTGCCTGTGATTGATAGCTGTTAAATTAGGTTTTACCTCCCCAGTTTGGTCGAGATTAAATACATTTATAGCACAGCAAGCCACTGAGAGACAAAGGAACAAGTGGCAATTACTTTGTCTATTTTGGTCTTCTTCGTAGTTAACCATCATTTAAATATGCAAAGGAAAATGGTTTGAAGACAGGAAAAAGGGAAAATGAATGAAGTGCACTGACCATTAAACACATTTAAAGCTCCCCAAATCTACAAATGTAAGCTAACATGAGCATTTATTTCTTTTTTCCTTGTTTGTAATAATAAAAAAACATTCTTGTCCTTTTTACTTATTTTTAATATTTATTTATTTGGCTACACTCAGTCTCTTAGTTGAGCATGTGGAATCTAGTTCCCTGCATATGTGTGTGTGTTAAGTCGCTTCAGTCATGTCCGACTCTTTGCAACCCCATGGACTGTAGCCCACCAGGCTCCTCTCTCTATGGGATTCTTCAGGCAAGTATTCAGGAGTGGGCTGTCATTTCTTTCTCCATATAGTTCCCTGAATGGGGATCAAACCAAGGTCCCTGCATTGGGAGCATGGAGTCTCAGCCACTGGCCCACCAGGGAAGGCCCCTGCTGCTGCTGCTGCTGCTGCTAAGTCGCTTCAGTTGTGTCCTACTCTGCGCAACCCCATAGATAGCAGCCCACCAGGCTCCCCCGTCCCTGGGATTCTCCAGGCAAGAACACTGGAGTGGGTTGCCATTTCCTTCTCCAATGCATAAAAGTGGAAAGTGAAAGTGAAGTTGCTCAGTCGTGTCCGACTCTTAGCGACCCCATGGACTTCAGCACACCAGGCTCCTCCATCCATGGGATTTTCCAGGCAAGAGTACTGGAGTGGGGTGCCATCGCTTTCTCTGGGGAAGGCCCCTAGCTAACTTCAAATGCAGGAGCAAGGGAGGAATTCTGCAAAACATGTAAGTTCACCGAGAGTGATTTGCAGTATATAGTCCTCTTTCCCACCCCCTCAGGGGAATATGTGTCAATCCTATTTGAGGAGAGTTGATTTGGGAAGAATTCCATATCTGCTGTATAGAGGACAAAATCACATGTTCCTGAAACAGTGATGCCAAGGTTACTACTTTGAAACGAGTAGGTCAAAGTCATACTAATAGGAGGAATTTGTTTTCCCCATGTGAAATCGTGTTGCCTTTAGAAAAATGAACCATATTTGCTGCAGTGAAGTGCTTTTGCCTTTGGTATTTCATAAGGAAACAGACGGCAACTTCCACTCTCTAAACGTCTGAGCTCAAAGCGTAGCACCCATCATGACTTTGTCCCTCAAGAGATCGGGCCCACACTCCCTCTCACCAAAGTCTATATGCAAGGAAACCTTGTTTAACATCCTGCCTAAACATTTAGGGAAGCACTTGCAGAGTGCAAGAAGGTTGAGACTGAGACCTGCATTAGAGTTCCTTAAGATGTAGCAGAAGGACGGGACACCAGGCAAGGGACTTTAGACTGCGGTAAGACAAAATGCTGGGACTGTCTCTAAGGGTTTGAAATGTGGGACTGACTTCTTAGTTTTGTGGGATTAAGAAATAAATTAAATACGATAGCATTCTCAAGTTCTTCTTCTCTCTTCTGTGCTGAAAAGTGGACATAGAAGAGCTCATGATCTCCTGAGGGACCCAATCAGAGCAGGATCCAGTCAGGTCACACTGACCCATTCTGCGACACAGCCACAGAACAGGAAGTCCTTCCTTAGCAAGAGAGGGCATGAAGCAGCTTTCCAGTTTTCCTTCTGTCTTTAGGGAGGCAAGTAAGTTCCTTCTGTATCTTCTCACAGATAATCATGGAGCCATTGGACCAGGACATATGTTTCTGAGATTTTCTCTCCTTTCCAGAAAACTGTTTCTCAGTGTGACCTAAGTTAGACATTAGAACAGATGGTGGAAGTGAATATTTAAAAGTGAAGGCAGAGGCAGGAACCAATATCCTTTAATGGCAGAGTTAGCTCTTGTTTAGTTGCTAAGTCATGTCTGACTCTCTTCAACCCTACGTACTGTAGCCCACCTGGCTCCTCTATCCATGGGATTTCCCAGGCAAGAATTGTGGAGCAGGTTGCCGATTGCTACTCCAAGGATTCTTCCTGACCCAGGGATCAAACCTGTGTCTCCTGTGTCTCCTGCATTGGCAGGCAGACTATTTACTGATGAACCACCAGGGAAGCCCCAAGAGTTAGCCCCTGTAATTTTTGAACCTCCATGCTGCTGCTGCTGCTAAGTCACTTCAGTCATGTCCGGCTCTGTACGACCCCAGAGACGGCAGCCCACCGGGATCCCCTGTCCCTGGGATTCTCCAGACAAGAACACTGGAGTGGGTTGCCATTTCCTTCTCCAGTGCATGAAAGTGAAAAGGGAAAGTGAAGTCGCTCAGTCGTGTCCAACTCTTAGCGACTCCATGGACTGCAGCCTACCAGGCTCCTCCGTCCATAGGATTTTCCAGGCAAGAGTACTGGAGGGGGGTGCCATTGCCTTCTCCATGAACCTCCATACAGAAACTCAAAGACTAGGAGAACAAAGAAACTCCTCTAGAATATAGAAATAAGAACATGTTTTTCAGCCATGATTTATCTGGATAGTTGTTAAGACTATGAGGGGTCTGTGATGTTATGACCTGTATCTTTCTAGGTGTATATGTACACACACACACACACCAATAGGAACACAGGACCACTGGATCAGGAATTGGGCTTTTTTATTTACTCACAGAGCAGCTTCCATCAGGTCTTCATGCCCAAGTATTGCAGTGAGAGCCAGGTGTGCCCTGTGCATATGCTGGGGTTTGTAACTTTAAAAAGGAAGCCTAAAATTATGAACTTAGAGCTCATAGAGGGTGGCTTTCTCATCTGTCCCTCTGCCCTCTGGTGACAGAAAAAGCAACTTTTGCTCTGCAAAGTAATATTGATATTTGTGGAGGGAAAGGGGAAGGTCTCTACTTCAGCATCTTGGGATGTAATCAAATGTCTCCAGGGAGAGAGCAGTTTTATTTCTCTCTGGAGCACTCTACCTTGAGGGCTGCTGGTCAATCATCCTTTAGCCATGTGCCAGGGCTCTTTGTTCAGAAAGCCCCAGTTGTTCAGGAACATGAAAATATTTATGGAGAGTTATTTCCCCACAAGAGCAGGGATAATAATAATTCTTTTCTTCTGAGTATGGTTTGAAGCTAGAATGAGATTATATAGATATAGAGACAAAAAACAAAGGGAAACAAGGGCAAGCCAGGAAAGAGATGGAGACAGTGTGTGCTTCCTTCAGTGTCTAAGGGGGAAAAGCCATGCCCATGCAGGGCCTTCCACTGGGAAGTTTTCACCTGTACTCCACATTGCACCCTTCTAAGACTGTGACCCAAAGCTGATGCAAATTGCTGCATTTGCATTCTGCCGTGGTAGTTTTCCTCTTTTCCACTCTATTTTATAACGAGATAGAAACTTGTTTATAATGGTATTTCTAGGTTTAGTACCAGATACAGTATCTGTAAATGTGAAAAGTGTTGAAAAGTTAGTGACCCAGCATACTGTATCTTTTCATTCCAAGAAACAGCTTCCTATAGCATATTCCTGATTTTCAAGATATGATACCCACACGCACACACATACATATATGATAAGATGATGACTTTGGTGGAAAAGAATGAAGAGCATAGATGTACAATCAGTTACACTGAGTCAGAGAGGGCTGTGTTTAATACTGTTTCCATCACAATTTTTTTAGAAACCTTTGTTCATCCACATAGTATGAACAATGATAACAATAAGAATATCTATTGTATCTAATATGAGAATATCTATCTTAGGATACCTAAATGAAATGATGTATGTATAGTCCTTCGCATTGTGTCAAACACTTAGCAGGGCTCAAAAATATTACTATTATTAATTATCATTATTTATTTATTTTTTAAAGGCAATAAAGAGCATAGGAAGGCAAGCAAGCAAAAAAGTAAATGAAAGTTTTTGATTTGATTCTGTTTGGCTTTGCTCCCTGTCAAGTCATTGTTACAACCAATCTGAAAAAGAGATGGGTTGTGCAGAAGAGATTTAGAAAAACACTGAGACCAAACGACTCAGTTCATGCAGAAATTACATTGCCTACAGCTATTAGATTTGGGCAGAGACGAATGAATAATTATAAAGGAACTGTAATTTTGATTTTCCTTCTGAATTTGTACAGGGGTCATTCTGACGTCAAAAGTAATTACAAGCAACAAGCCTTCAGTGGTAACTTTGACATTATTCACAAGCTGGGTCAGACTTTTCACACGTGCCACAGACTCACTTTTTTCTATCATGTCTTTATCATGTCTGCAAATGTAGCTTTTTTCCCCATCCATTTTTCAGTTTATATTAGACTTTTGAGGGTGAGGATAAAAAACAAGTCCTGGTTTGACAGTCGTAGCCTCCCATAGTCTCCCATACCATTTTTTGCATTTTAGTTACCTTTGGTTCCCTAGCTCTAAGCATATGGTTACCTATTGTTATTTAGTCGTCAAGTCATGTCGGGCACTTTGCGACGCCATGGACTGTAGCCCTCCAGGCTCCTCTGTCCATGGGATTTTCCAGGCAAGAATACTGGAGTGGGTTCCCATTTCCTCCTCTAGGGCATCTTCCCAGTCCAGGGATCGAACCTGCATCTCCTGCATTGACAGGTGGATTCTTTACAAAACACTGAGTCACCTGGGAAGTCCATGGCTATCTATACTATACTATATACTATCTATACTATACCATGGCTATCTAATACTCCATACTAATTAGTTTGGGTTGCACAGATCAGAAAGTCCAAATACTGTATTTGTAAAAGCTGCCTTCTGTGGCAACATGAAGTAGAAATTTTACTCTCTGCCTAATTGCCAATGTCAGGGAAATGCTCCAAGATTAGCTAAAAGAAACACAGCAGAATATTATCATAATTGAGGAATACATTGTACTAGATATCTAGGTTTGTTTTTTATTTAACTGTTTTAAAAGGATAAAATATATCTTATTTAACTCTTGTTTATATCCCTGCATCTCTCCCCTCCCCACTATCCGCACTCTGCTTCACTCCAGTTTAAGCTGCCATCGTCCCGTTCCTGAACTGCTCTAACAGCTGCCTGTGACTTTTCCTCTTTACTGTTTTGGTCTGTTCCTTCCCTCCAGTCAGTCTGTTCTCCACAGCCATCTGTGTGGAGATGTTTATCTGTTTAGCCAACAGATAAAGTTAATATCTTTCTGATAAGCTTCAATAATCTCCCATTAGGGAGGTCCAAAATCCTTAAAATGGTTTAGGAGATCTTCCAGTTTCTGGACTGGTTTCTATGCAACGTGCTTTATTGCCCCGGACCCTCTACCAACTACCTATTCCACACATTTTTCATCTTTTATTGTTTCTCCTTTAAAATATGCAATTCTAAGGAGAATTAGTGCTAGTCAACTTTAAGAACTTAATGCTGAAGAATGTCTTTTTCTCTGAGAAATCATTCTTCATTCTAGACCAGTGTGCACGTGTGTGTGCTCAGTCACTAAGTTGTGTCCAAATCTTTGTGACCCCAAGGAGTATAGCCCCCTAGGTTCCTCTGTCCATAGGATTTCCCAGGAAATAATATATAGTGAAGTGGGTTGTCATTTCCTTCTCCAGGGGATCTTCCTGAACCAGGGATGGAACCCACAAATTTCTGCAATGGCAAGTGCATTCTTTACCACTGAGCCACCACTATCAAAATAAATACATGCCATTTCCCCTGGTGGAATCTATACTTCCTCAACTGTACCGCTCTTTTTTTTAATTGGAGTATAATTGCTTTACAATGTTGTGTTAGTTTCTGCTGTGCTGCAAAGTGAATCAGCTATATGTATATATATAGCCCCTCCATCTTGATCTTCCCTCCCGCACCCCTTCCCACTCCTGTAGGTCATCACAGAGCTCCAAGCTGAGTTCCCTCTGCTATACAGGTTCTTCCCAATATCTATGTCTTTTATACGTGGTAGTTTTATCTCAGGCTTCCCTGGTGGCTCATATGGTAAAGAATCTACTTGCCACGCAGGAAACCAGGATTCAGTCCCTTGGTAGGGAAGATCCCCTGGAGAAAGGAATGGAAATCCACTCCAGTATTCTTGCCTGGAGAATTCCATGGACAGAGATGCATGCTACTCTCTCAATTTCGTCCCCATAACTCCCCAGCAATCACACAATCAGTCTTTATGTCTGCTCCCTATTCATGCCCGGCAAAGAGGTTCATCAGTGGCATCTTCCTAGATTCCAAATATATGTGTTAATACATGATATGTGTTTTTCTCTTTATGACTTTACTTCCCTCTGTATGGCAGATTCTCGGTTCATCCGCATGGCCCACTTTTGCTCCTTTTTATGACTGAATAATATTTCATTGTACATATGTACCACATCTTCTTTATTAATTCATCTGTTGATGAACATTTAGGTTGTTTCTATGTCCTGGCTATTGTAAACAGTGCTGCAGTGAACAATGGGGTACATTTATCTTTTTGAATTATGGTTTTCTCAGGGTAATATGCCCAGTGGTGGGATTGCTGGGCCGTATGGTAGTTTTATTTTTAGTATTTTAAGGAACCTCTATACTGTTCTCCACAGTGGGCATATCAATTTATATTCCCATTAACAGTGCAAAAGGGTTCCCTTTTCTTCACATCCTCTCCAGTGTTTATTGTTTGTAGACTTTTTGATGACCGTTCTGACCAGTGTGAGGTGATAACTCATTGTGGTTTTGATTTGCATTTTTCTAATAATTAGTAATGTTGAGCATCTTCTCATGTTTTTGTTGGCCATCTGTATATCTTCTTTGGAGAAATGCCTATTTAAGTCTTACACCTGTTTTTTTTATTAGATTTTTTGTTATATTGAGCTGCATGAGCTACTTGTATATTTTAGAGATTAATCCTTTGCCAGTTTTGTTTGCAAATATTTTCTCCCATTCTAAGGGTTGTCGTTTAGTCTTGTTTATGGTTTCCTTTGCTGTGCAAAAAGTTTTATGTTTAATTAGGTCCTATTTACTTGTTTTTGTTTTTATTTTAATTACCCTAGTTGGTGGGTCAAAAGGGATTTTGCTGTGATTTATGTCCAAGAATGTTCTGCCTGTGTTTTCCTCTAAGAATTTTTATAGTGTCTAGCCTTAGTTCTTTAGTCCATTTTGAGTTTACTTTTGTGTATGGTGTTAGGAAACTCTAATTTCATTCTTTCACATGTAGTTATACAGTTTTCCCAGGACCACTTATTGATGAGGCTGTCTTTTTCTTTGTATATTCTTGCCTCCTTGTCGAAGATAAAGTGACCATAGGTATGTGGGTTTATTTCTGGGCTTTCTAACCTGTTCCATTGATCTGTATTTCTATTTTTGTGCCAGAACCACACTGTCTTGATTACTGTAGCTTTGTAGTAGTGTTGAAATTAGGAAGCCTCATACCTCCAGTTCCATTTTTTCTTCAAAAGATTACTTTGGCTATTCAGGGTTTTTTTCTGTTTTCACAAAAATTATACAAATTTTTGTTCTAGTTCTGTGCAAATGTCATTGGTAATCTGATATGGATTGCATTGAAAATGTAGATTGCCGTGAGTGGTGCAGTCATTTTCACAATGTTGATTCTTCCAATCTAAGAACATGGATTGTCTCTCCATCTGTTTGTGTTGCCTTTGATTTCTTTCATCAATGTCTTAGAGTTTTCTGCATACAGGTCTTTTGCCTCCATAAGTAGGTTTATTCCTAGATATTTTATTCTTTTTGTTACGATGGTAAATGAGATTGTTTCCTTAGTTTCTCTTTCTGATTATTCATTGTTAGTGTATAGAAATGCAAGAAATTTGTGTGTATCTTGTAACTTTATTAAATTTATTGATTAGCTCTAGTAGTTTTCTGGTGGCATCTTTGGGATTTTCAATCTATAGTATCTTGTCAGCTGCAAACAATGATAGTTTTATATAATATTTTCAAATCTGGATTCATTTTATTTCTTTTCTGATTGTCATGGCTAGGACTTGCACAACTGTGTTGAATAATAGTGGCAAGAGTGTGCATCCTTGTCCTGTTCCTGATCTTTGAGGGAATGCTTTAAGTTTTTCACCATTGAGAATAATGCTTGCTGTGGGTTTGTCATATGTCAATAAACATACCTTTACTATGTTGAGGTATGGAGAAGGAAATGGCAACCCACTCCAGTATTCCTGCCTGGATAATTCCATGGACAGAGGAGCCTGGCAGGCTACAGTCCATGGGATCGCAAAGAGTAGATCACGACTGAGTGACTAACACACACACAACATGTTGAGGTATGTTCCCTCCATTCCCACTTTCTGGAGAGTTTTTTCTTTTTCTATCATAAATGGATGTTGAATTTCGTCAAAAGCTTTTTCTGCATCTACTGAGATTACCATATGGTTTTAATCCTTCAATTTGTTAATATGGTATATCACACTGATTGATTTGCATATATCAAAGAATCCTTGGATCCCTAGGATAAACCCCACTTAATCATGGTGTATGATCCTTTTAACATGTTGTTGGATTATACTCATCAGTGTTTTGTTGAGGAATGTTGCATCTATGTTTGTCAGTTATATTGTCCTGTAATTTTCTTTTTCTGTCCTATCTTTGTCTGGTTTTGGTATCAGGGTGATGGTGGCCTCAAAGAATGAGTTTGGGAGAATACCTCCCTCTGCAGTTTTTTGGAAGAGTATATTGGCTTCCCTTGTGGCTCAGCTGGTAAAGAATCTGCCTGTAATGCAAGAGACCTGGGTTTGATCCCTGGGTTGGAAAGATCCCCTGGAGAAGGGAATGGCTACCCACCCCAGTAATTCGGCCTGGAGAATACCATGGACTCTATAGTCCATGGGGTTGCAAAGAGTCAGACACGAATGAGTGACTTTCACTTTCATGAGAAGAATAGATGTTAGCTCTCCTCTAAACGTTTGATAGAATTTACCTATGAAACCGTCTGATCCTGGGCTTTTGTTTGTTGGAAGATTTTTAATACCATATCACTCTTTACATTATGTTTTTCTTATGTAGTTTGGGTAGTCTCTGACAGACCCTGTGAAAGACCATATAATAGTATCGATTCTTTGAACATAACCTCTGTCATTAAACAGAGAGGTTAATCCTATAGGTAAGACTAGAAGGCATAAAATGAAGTTTTTAGTTTCACAAACACTAATTTGAAGCTCAGAGCCTGAACACAATCATGAAAGCCATGGTACTAAATTTTGGGAAGGTTTTCTTTTTTTTAATTTAACAATTTCTCCAGTATATTTTTATAATAATGTTTTATTATAAGCCAAAGTTTGGAGAGAATTGGCAGGATTTAAGAGAAGGTCCCATAAGACCAAAAGAAGAATTAGAGAGTCACCTGCTATCAAAAGAGAAGATATGTAGGAGAGATACAAGAAATTAAGTTATTTTTCCCTCTTGGGATTGATGCTCCAAGTGAAAACAATATGAACTCACTTGTATATAGTTCCTAAATTTTCATTTTGCTCTACTTACAGAAGCTGTGGCTCTATGCCTACTTTTTTCCCTTGAATATTTAACACTGTGTCTACCACCAAAGAAAAGACCTTTTGTAAACATGTGTTGAATGACAAAGTAACTTGGTAATGCTAATTTAGTGATTAATTTCTAATAGGTTTCCTTAACTGTTTCCCACATCACTCTTTTCTATACGCTTTTCTATCCCTGCACTTCATGTCCACATCATATTTTTGACCTAATTGATTTTTTTTTAAGTTTCACAGAGTAAAGCTACACTATCAGCTTTGCACTTTATTTGAATGTATAGTATCCTATGTTTGAGCCATGTGATGTGTGTGTGTGTGTGCGTGTGTTTTATTCAGTGCTTCCTTGCTTTGCCAAAGCTGGATGGAAGACAGGTAAAGGGATGTGTGAAAGCACATTTGTCTTTTGCAAAAGTAAAGGAATGGAGTCTCTACACTTGGATTATCTAATTATAATAGATACTCAGTAAAAATAGTAAAGCAAGTTTCTTTTTTAGACCCATCTCACAAATTTCTGCTAAAAATTTACCCAAGATTTCTAAAATATAAGAGAGAAACACAAGTATGTAAAAAAAAATAGAACATTAGGATATTATAGATTTTTCCATTTTTCCCCTATTGCATAATTTTTAATTTATCAACATTGCATGTATTCCAGATAGGATACCCAGAACCAGTACCATATATTAGGAGACACAAAAGCTGGATAGACTAGATCTAGCCCTCAAATGTGCATAGGATCTCTTATGTTTTAACTACCCTTCATACTCTTTCATAACAAAGATTTTTGTTTTGTTCTGTTGAGGAGAAATTTATCCAGGTCTAAGATGATACACAAAATATTAAAAATGTGGAAAGAGATATTGAATAAGAGAAGAATGAAAACTCAGGAGAGATAAATGAAATATAAGAATCCTCAGCAATGTGTTTTCACTTGACCTATGAAGGATTCTGATTATATCTGGCCTTTTCTCTGTCTTGCTCTAACTCTTTTACATTATTAATGAAATAAAATGAATTTACAAAAAATGCTTCCTTTCTCTAACATAACTGTAAGTTCAATGTTATAGGATTAAAAAATGGATAATTTTTCCAAGCGATCATTTCTCAGTTAAGCACTATCATTAGTTTGTCTTGTCAAGAGACAAGTAAAACTTCTATGATAATAACACTACAGTTTCTTTTTGCTTTATATGAGTTAGTAAGATAAAACTTAACTCACCCATATCTTTCTATAACTCATATCTGAAGTGAAATATAGAAGTGTTTATTTGTATTAAGCTCAGAGGAGAATTTAAATAACAGCAATATTTTTTAAAGTAATATTTAAGGAATTAATTATGAATGGATAAAGTGAATATACAAGATTTAGGAAGATTTTCCTGTATATTCAGATTTTATGCATAAATAATTTATGGATTATTAACATTTACTATAATTCTTTCAGAAGTTATGACATAAATTACATTAAAAACTAGAGTTTAGTTAAAACATATTTGCCTTTAGTGATGTATTTCATGTTAATATATATTGAAGGCAGTGTATGGAAATATTACTCATTAATTTTTAAAAAGTGCAGTATTAATACATGATAAAGCATGGATGAGCTTCCAAAACATTGTTAAGTGAAGTAAACAGGCATAAAAGATACATATTGTGTGATTCAATTTATATTAATTCTCTAGAAAAGGCAAAGACAGAAACTATTTTAAGGGTTGTCAGTGTTGTCAGGGCCCAGCAGTGAAGATGAGAGATTGCAAATGGACAGCAGTGATCTCTTGGGTATGATGGAAATGTCCTAAAATCAGATGGTTTCAATGGTTGCACACCTTTACAAATTTAATGAAAAGTATTACACACTTAAAATGACAATCGTATTACGCGTAAGTTACCCAGTAATAAAGCTATTAAAAGCCTGTACATTCATTCTTGGAAGAAGTAGTCAAATATTTAGACTAGCACAGATAGAAAAGTATATGACAACAAGATTTTAAAAGTCTAGAAATACTCGTTGTTGTATTATTATTTTAGAACAGACTCTTTTTTGTTTATTTTTATGAATTTCCTATGAGTTATTTTAAAATGCAAATCCTTTTGGTTAATATGTGGAAAAAACATATCATTTGATAAAAATAAATCAACATACTTTAAGACATGAACTAGGTTTATTTTCTGTAAAATCCAAAGTATTTTTTCAAAAAAGAAACATTTTAATTGAGCATTTAAATTCATTTTTTCTTTTTTCCTCAATATATTTTACATTGTTACATCCTTAATACCTTTCATATTGATCATTATCTTTCTGTTCTCACAAATGCAGTCTAATTCATTCTGACAGTGAGACCAGCTCTTTTTTTGCTTAGGGATTAGGGTTTTCCTAACCTGGGGTTGAAATTTCCGATAGCTAAGAAAATGTCTGACTTAGATTATAAGCCAGACTAAGAAAAGTGGGCCTTAATATAAGGACTTTATGCTAGGAAACAAGTATGGGCATGAGGAAATTTTACGTAAAGACATAGTTTATTTCCCTGGAATAGCTGTACTTGACATTTACTTATTTAACAAATGTTTAATGAGTATCTACTATGAGACACCTGGGAAGCCTTACTATGGGTCAGGCAATGCTTCAGGCACACAGGATAAAACCGAATAAAAATTTGAAGGTTTTTATTTTCAATTAATTGATTCCATATTTTCAGCAAATAAATATTTAATGTCTTCTTAAGAAATGGAGATAAAACTGACAGATAACATCATATTAGTTTTCAATGTACAACAGAATGATTTGATTTATGTTTATGTTGCAAAATGATTACCACAATAAGTTAACATCCATCACCACATGTAAATACTGAGTGACTAACACTTTCACACTTTTAAGGTCTCTCTCTTAGCAACTTTCTCAATGTCTTTTTTCAGCTTTATTTTTTATCAAAATATAGTTGATTTTAAAAGTTGTATCAATTTCATTGTATAGCAGTGATTCAATTGTATATATTTTTTCAGGTTCTTTTCTCTTATAGGTTATTACAAAATATTGAGTATAGTTCCTGTGTTATCTATTGTTGATTACCTGTTTTATATATAGTAGTGTGTATATGTTAACCCCAAACTCATAATTTATCCCATTTCACCCCACTTTCCTCTTTGATAACCGTAGTTTGTTTCCTATGTTTGTAGGTCTGTTTCAGTCTTGTATATAAGTTCATTTGTATCATACTTTTTAGATTCCACCTGTAACCCATATATTTGTCTTTCTCTGGTTTACTTCACTTAGTATGATAATCTCTAAATCTATCGATATTGTTTTGAATGTTGCAGGAAGGGGGTCCCCTTTTAGGGCTGAAAATGGGTTCTTGTCTAACACTCTGAATTGTCTGAGAAAACACATATGCTGTGTATCTGAAGAGACACACTTCCCATCTGGAGTGCCAGAATTGATGCTGAAAGCTCAGCTCCTCTGGTGCCAAATTAAATCTTGGAGATAAGAGTTTTGGGTGAGGCAGAAACGGGTAGCTTTATTACTTTGTCAGGCAAAGGGGGCCGCAGCAGGCTAATGCCTTCAGAACCATGTGTCCCAATTTTAAGAAGATAGTTAGAAGTTTTATAGAAATTGTTCAAAGAGGGCCTGATCAGCTCGTGGGCATTCTTCTGATGGATTGGTGGTGAGGTAAGTAGGAGTCAGCATCACCAACCTTCAGGTCCATCTGGTGTGGGGTCTACGTGCTTATGGGCAGCCTGCCATTGTTAATCGTTAACTTCTCCCACCTGGGAGGGGGTTTATCTGCAAAATAAACTCAAAGGTATTGTGTGTATCCATCGGTGGGGAACCAGGACCTTGTCCCAAGGCTGCACTATTGTTTCTCTTGACTGTTTCCCCCTGGTCTCACGTCCCCTCTCTTCTCCAATTAACAGCTGTTGAATCTGTCATTGGAACTCAGGGAAGGTCACGAAGGCTGAATGGAGGCTATTTTCTGTCATCAAAGAAATAGGAGACACAAGCTTGTGCCCAGGAGCTCCACAGGGCCCTGCTTAGTATCATGAATGGCACTATTTCATTCTTTTTTTATGACTGAGTAGTATTTCACTGTGTAAATATACCACTTCTTTTTTTATCCATCTGTCTGTCAATGGATATTTACATTGCTACCATGTGGGCAATTAGAAAACCTATGCTTGGCAAACATCAGTGAAGCAAAATACAGCTTTCCCTACAGTGTGCCTCCTCTGTGGTTCTCCTCAATTGAGGAGTACAGCAGTCTAACAAGAGAGTACAGTCATCAGGATTTCTAGGGGATTCTCTGCAGGGCAACAAGCTTAGTCCTCAGCTGGAGTCCAAGCTTTGAATAGGGTAACTCAAGGGAAGTCTCACTGAAGAGCAACGGTTCTAAAATCTGGTGTATATAAAAAATCAACTGCAGGTTCACCAAAATATAGATTCCTGGAAATCCTGAGGCATATGGTTGGGGAAATGTTACTTTAGGGTTTATAAGGAACTAGAGAGTCTCTAGTACAGCAAGGAGATCCAACCAGTCCATCCTAAAGGAAATAAATCCTGAGTGTTCATTGGAAGGACTGATGTTGAAGCTGAAACTCCAATACTTTGGCCACCTGATGGATAGAACTGACTCATTGGAAAACACCCTGATGCTGGGAGGGATTGGGGGCAGGAGGAGAAGGGGACGACAGAGGATGAGATGGTTGGATGCTATCACCGACTCAATGGACATGAATTTGGGTAAACTCCGAGAGCTGGTGATGGACAGGGAGGTCTGACGCGCTGCAGTCCATGGGGTAGCAGAGTTGGACACGACTGAGAGACTGAACTGAACTGAGGAGGAAGGTGAACGCACTAGGAGTAAGCTGAGTCTTACTCTTATATGGATAAGAATTATCCAGGAAGGACAGAAACAGGAAAGAATTTTCAACAAAGAGTTTGAAGTTCTTTAGGAAACTTACAGCCTGACACTAGTCATAGCCAACATTAATTCTCATTCTAATATAAGCATAAAACAAACTAAGGTATGGGGAATAATAATAATTTTCCATTTCATGGAAAATTGGGTAACATATTTGAGCAGTAATGGATATGGTAACCTACGGCAACAAACTGGTGCTGGGCAGTGTTTGAGTGAGCTTTTCTGTGTGTAGGACTCAGACACATGAGTGTCCAAAACAATTATTACAAGCACAGGACTATCTGTATTATTCTCTCATGCCACTGCTTCTGAATCAGAGAAGGGCATTGTAATATCATTTTTAAAGCAGAAACACCAGAGGGTTGTGATTTTACTTGTATACATTCCTTTTTAAACGTAATATTCTGTTTTGCCAGTCACATAGTTGTCCAGTAGCAACATGAGGCCACTGTGATACTAACAAGTCACAGTGAGATAAGGCATAAACGTCAATGAAATAAAAGTTGATATTTTTTTCATCAGGAGAATTCATGTAACTTATGCTTGCTTTGGCCAGCATTAAAATCAGCCTGTAGCCTCAAAAACCACTATAGCTGACATGAGTGAATAAAACCCATAATTATATTTAGTGGTGGGAGGAAGCTATTGTGGAATCCACAGTATTATTTAGACAATTTACAAATGAGATCCCTATAAAAATAATTCAAACTGACCACATCTAAGTATCATTTAAAGTGGTAAATGCCTTAAGTGTCTGCTGGCTAATTGGCCAAGATAAAAGGTAGAAATGGTGGGAATTAAAGCACGCATTTTCTAGCATGAATTTAAACTCAGCCTCTGAAATAAGGCAGACTAGAATCACTGCTAAGATCCCTTTTTTATTTTGATCATTTATAATTCTGTAAGTTTATTTGCTTAACCCACAAACTGGAAAAAAATAGTTTTTAAAAAATTCATATCTTATTATTTGACCATCCTTCTTAACAAAACAATATGTCTAACGTTTCTTCCAATCCAGCTACCTCCAAAGTAACATTGATTAAGCCTTTTCCATTTGATCTATCATTCATTCAACCCAAAATACACTCAACAGCCATCCTTGTTCAGTCACTGTGAGGGCTAGGAAAGGAACTTCCATTTCAATGAGACTTTCTCCTGACAAAAATTGTCATTCTTGACAGTCCTGAAACACTTTGGTACCACTAACAAACCTAAAACAGCATCCTGCACAAAATTTGTTCTCAGTAAGTCTTGGTAGAGTTAACTTTTTCTTTTCTTTTTTTCTGCTTTTCTCATCTCCCCTTTCAGGCTTCCTTTTTTACTTAGTACAATTTATCTCCCTTTTGACACATGTTTTATCGTAATGAACTTAAATAAAAATGACTTCATAGTAGCCTCATCTTGCACCACAATGCATCCTTAGTAGCATATATTTTAATGATTTGCCCAAATATTTCAAAGTAGTAAAGGCTCTTATGAATGGCTTTTCTTCAAAGGGAAGGTATCCAGAAGAACTTGATAGGGAAAAGGCTATCAACAATATTCTATTATGGATATAGAAAGAGATCAGCATGGTATGAAGGAGATCTTGCTTTTACTTTCAGGGAAGCGTGCCACATAATCATTAGCAGCATAGTGCAATGATGTTAAAGAGAGCATCAATTAAATCAATTTACCCCAGATTAATTCTGTGGGTAATGGCTCAGAGATAATTTTCTGAGTATATCTTTCAAGCAGATGTCAGCATCATTTAACCATTGTTTACAAAGGGTATACCATTTGTCAGGTATTTTTGTTTATCCTCACAATAGCCTGTGAGGGTTAAAGGCAATGCAAAGGAAACCAGAAGGCAAGTTATCCAAGGTCACATAGATAGTTAAGTGGCTGACTTAGGATTCAAAACCTTAGACTGAGTATATCCAGCTCTTTATAATACACTATGCTGCTTCTAAATTGGATCATGAAATATAAGTGGAGTCAAAGATAAAAATAGTCATGCTATTCCAAATAGATTCAAAGACCTTCAAAAGAAAGGCACTGATTCAAGATATTATTTACAGAAGAAATTTAAACAAAGCATCAAAGCAATGCAAAAGATGGAATGGAATGTGCTTCTGGTGTGCACCGCTTACAAGAACAACCTCATTAGATATATGGAAATATGAAGGATGAGGCAGATAGTTGTCAACTTTCCATGAGCATCTCTTTAATAAAATATATTAAAGAACAGAGGATAAGAGCCACGATACCCAATAAATCCAAGGAAAGGAAGGGCAAAGAATTCAGAACTGTATGTAAGAAGATGCAGAATAGTATCAAAGAGAACTATGAAAAATTCAGTAAAAAGTTGAGTGCAGAACAAAAAATAAAATTCTAAATAAATGAAAGATCTGTCTTAGAATATTCCAATCACTAAAATGTGAAATTAGAAACAAATAATAAATAAAAGAGGATATGGATGAAATACTGATCTTTTTAACCCCATAGTACCAACCAGAGTACCAGTTGGTATTAGAGTACCAGTTCTCTGGTTTCCTTTGACTCTGATTTTTCCTAGACTAAAGGTTACGAATGTATATGTACTATACAATGATATTGAAATGCATTCATAAGAGTCAGAAAATGATATTCAGACATATATGAATTCATAACTGGTCCCTAAAGGTAATTTTGTTACAGATTATGTACTGTATGTTACTCACATAATAACCAGGAAAGAGAGATATAGTCCCAGAGAAGTACAGAACAAGAATCATCACAAAGACGATACACAATGGAAATGTTCAAGAAAATATAGTGGAATGCTTTAACTAGGGATCAAATTTCAAGATAGATTAATACTTTCTATGAGTATATGTTCATTTGAGTAACATAATTAAAAACTGAACTATAAGCTGCTAGGACAGATTAGTGCCTACAAGCCACTTTCTCAGAGAAGTAAGAAATACAATAGGAAACTTATAGACAAAAATAGTGTGACTAATGTTTAAGTCTTCATCATATAAAGTTTACTCATTGTGGTTTTGGGTGCACCATAATAGTCATTTCATAAAATGTTACTTTAAGTACTGGGTACATATGAATAAATGCTTTGTACCTACCATATTATTCTCATAAGTTAATTAGGGAACCGAGATAAAAGAATATTCATAATTCATTCACAGTGATATAAAAGTGTAGACACGCACACATATATATGTTGTTTAGTTGCTAAGTTGTATCAGACTCTTTGCTACACCATGGACCCCAGTTCACCATGTCCCTCTGTCTATGGGATTTTCCAGGCAAGAATACTGGAGTTGGTTGCCATTTCCTTCTCCAGGGAACCTTCTTGATTCAGGGATTGAACCCATGTCTCCTGGCCTTCTGCATTGGCAGGCGGATTCTTTACCACTGAGCCACCTGGGAAGCCCACGTTTCAGTTCAGTTCATCGCTAACTCATGTCCGACTCTTTGTGACCCCATGGACTGCAGCTTGCCAGGCTTCCCTGTCCATCACCAACTCCTGGAGCTTACTCAAACTCATGTCCATTGAGCTGGTGATGCCATCCAACCATCTCATCTTCTGTCATCCCCTTCTCCTTCTGCCTTCAATCTTTCCCAGCATCAGGGTCTTTTCAAATGAGTCAGTTCTTTGCATCAGGTGGCCAAAGTATTGACATTTCAGCATCAGCATCAGTCCTTCCAATGAATACTCAGGACTAATTTCCTTTAGGATGGGCTGGTTGGATGTTTATTACATACATATATTTGTAATAAGGGAGCACAGAAATCTGAAAGCAGGGAGATTGTCCTCAGTTACTGCTGGAGAAAACTATATGAAGAAGGCATTATGCCAGGTGAGACTGCATAACTCTAAGCAAACTCAGAAGTCTAGATTAGGCTCAAGCTACACAATGAAATAATCACAGTCATTTCTCCTGAGAGCCAGCAGAAGTTCCCAACAAAATTTAGTCTAAGTTGCTTCTCATGCTTTGACCATAAGAAAACTCTCAGTTTAACAAACATAATGGTAACTGAAAAACACTTAAATCAGAATTGATTCCGCATATATTGATTTTGGAGGAAGATATGCACTGTAAATGTATAACAAGGGATGATATTTTAACAGCTCTAAAGAGTGCATCAATTCATAAGCACAAAACAAGGAGATAAAATCTTATCAAATCTTCATTATCACTGTTCAAATTAATCAGTTGGGAAAAAGCCCAGGACTGGTGGTGAAGCAACTGATTTTTTCTGCATTCTGTACAAATGCAGCTCAAGAAATGGAAAATAAATAGTTAGACATGAAATTCCTGGAGAAAAACAATTAGGAAAGCAAATGGATATGTAATCAATAGCTCTATTAATGTGTACCAGCATCCTTGATAAAAGCAAACAAATGAAACCTTAAGAACGAAAGCAAAGCATTTGAGAGTGGGGCATACCACAAACAGAAGATTACATGGATCAGGTCAAATACTTCAACCACAGTCACAATCAGGCTGATTTGTTCTTTTACTCATGCTATTTTCATCCAGTTTCCAGAACTGACAACTCCCAAAACAGTCTGAAGTTTCAGGTCTAAATTCTAGAACAAGTCTGCAAAGCAGGCAGGAGATCCCTAGAGGAATAGCTGAAAGGTTTAGCAATTTCTCAGTTTTGTATGTTAGATTAATTTACTGATTGCAGTTTTTCATTCCCCTGTAATAAAATTGTCTGTCCATATTATTTATTGTCTGATGGTGAGTTGAGTATAAGTCACTATATGAAACCACGTAATTTGCTTTAGCCAAACTAGATATTAGAAGATCTGGTGAAAGCTGAAGCTTAAAATGTACCTATATAAATGAGCTTTCCCTGTTATGACTTAGTGATTTCCTATGAAAAAGAAAACATTCTCTAAAAACTGTTGCTTTTTCAGCCTGAGCATCAGAACAAAAATTCATGGAACAGATCTAAACTGAATCTTCAGTCTTTAGCCAAGGTAGGCTGACCCACATTATGAAGCAGAGATATGGCTGAGCCCATTTTAGATAAGACAAAATGAGTGTGAGAATGATTATTCTTGTAAGCATTGTATTTTGGAGTTTTCAGGATTATATTGGCAATAGCTGACTGATACAAATGCTTTTGAGTGTTAGTAATTGCTGTCTTAATTACCTTGCTCTTTTCAATCAAGCTCAGCCTTCTACTTTATCTCCAGTAACCAGATTAATGCTCTACTACAATCAATTTTCTTTCTAATCGGAATCCCTTTGGTTGGATTTTTGTTACAGGCTATACTACTTCTGGATACTCTGCCGTTCTGAAACCTACTGTCCACCTGCTTCTGTATAAAAATATCATTATATGCTTTATACATTATGTGAGATACATAAATGGTAATAACTAATACCACCATTTATTAAGAAACAGTTATAGGTCAGGCACATTTAGAAATATATTTCAGTTGATTCTTTAAAAATTTTTTTAAATGCAAGGTAAATCTTTTTTTTTTAGATGATTTTATTTTTTTTATTTTTTTAAATATAAATTTATTTTAATTGGAGGTTAATTACTTTACAATATTGTATTGGTTTTGCCATACATCAACATGAATTCTCCACAGGTATACATGTGCTCCCCATCCTGAACCCCCCTCCCTCCTCCCTCCCCGCACCATCCCTCTGGGTCGTCTCAGTCTCAGTGCACCAGCCCCAAGCATCCAGCATCATTCATCGAACCTAGACTGGCAATTCATTTCACATATGATATTATACATGTTTCAATGCCATTCTCCCAAATCATCCCACCCTCACTCTCTCCCACAGAGTCCAAAAGACTGTTCTATACATCTGTGTCTTTTGCTGTCTCGCATACAGGGTTATCGTTACCATCTTTCTAAATTCCATATATGCGTTAGTATACTGTATTGGTGTTTTTCTTTCTGGCTTACTTCACTCTGTATAATAGGCTCCAGTTTCATCCACCTCATTAGAACTGATTAAAATGTATTCTTTTTAATGGCTGATTCTGGGTTAAATTCATTCATTTTTATTATTTCTATATCCCAAAGGCCTTAAACTCAGAAAGGGTGAGTAACCTGCTTAAGACACCTCAGTTCAGTTCAGTTACTCAGTCATATCCAGCTCTTTGTGACCCCATAAATTGCAGCACGCCACGCCTCCCTGTCCATCACCAACTCCCAGAATTCACCCAAACTCATGTGCATCGAGTCGGTGATGCCATCCAGCCATCTCATCTTCTGCCATCCCCTTCTCCTCCTGCCCCAATCCCTCCCAGCATCAGGGTCTTTTCCAATGAGTCAACTCTTCGCATGAGGTGGCCAAAGTATTGAGTTTCAGCTTCAGCATCAGTCCTTCCAATGAACACCCAGGACTAATTTCCTTTAGAATGGACTGGTTGGATCTCCTTGCAGTCCAAGGGACTCTCAAGAGTCTTCTCCACCACCACAGTTCAAAAGCATCAATTCTTCGGCGCTCAGCTTTCTTCACAGTCCAACTTTCACATCCATACATGACCAGTGGAAAAACCATAGCTTTGACTAGATGGACCTTTGTTGGCAAAGTAATATGCCTGCTTTTTAATATGCTATCTGGGTTGGTCATAACTTTCCTTCCAAGGAGTAAGCGCCTTTAATTTCATGGCTGCAATCACCATCTGCAGTGATTTTGGAGCCCCAAAAAATAAAGTCTGACACTGTTTCCACTGTTTCCCCATCTATTTGCCATGAAGTGATGGGACCAGATGCCATGATCTTAGTTTTCTGAATGTTGAGATTTAAGCCAACTGTGTCATTCTCCTCTTTCACTTTCATCAAGAGGCTTTTTAGTTCCTCTTCACTTTCTGCCATAAAGGTGGTGTCATCTGCATATCTGAGGTTATTGATATTTCTCCCGGCAATCTTGATTCCAGCTTGTGCTTCTTCCAGTCCAGCGTTTCTCATGATGTACTCTGCATATAATTAAATAAGCAGGGTGACAATATACAGCCTTGACGTACTCCTTTTCCTATTTGGAACCAGTCTGTTGTTCCATGTCCAGTTCTAACTGTTGCTTCCTGACCTGCATATAGGTTTCTCAAGAGGCAAGTCAGGTGGTCTGGTATTCCCATCTCTTCCAGAGTTTTCCACAGTTTATTGTGATCTACACAGTCAAAGGCTTTGGCATAATCAATAAAGCAGAAATAGATGTTTTTCTGGAACTCTCTTGCTTTTTCCATGATACAGCAGATGTTGGCAATTTGATCTCTGGTTCTTCTGCCTTTTCTAAAACCAGCTTGAACATCTGGAAGTTCACAGTTCACATATTGCTGAAGCCTGGCTTGGAGAATTTTGAGCATTACTTTACTAGCGTGTGAGATGAGTGCAATTGTGTGGTAGTTTGAGCATTCTTTGGCACTGCCTTTCTTTGGGATTGGAATGAAAACTGCCGTTTTCCAGTCCTGTGGCCACTGCTGAGTTTTCCAAATATGCTGGCATATTGAGTGCAGCACTTTCACAGCATCATCTTTCAGGATTTGAAATAGCTCAACTGGAATTCCATCACGTCCACTAGCTTTGTTCATAGGGATGCTTTCTATGGCCCACTTGACTTAACATCCCAGGATGTCTGGCTCTAGGTGAGTGATCACACCATCATGATTATCTGGGTTGTGAAGATTTTTTTGTACAGTTCTCCTGTGTATTCTTGCCATCTCTTAATATCTTCTGCTTCTGTTAGATCCATACCATTTCTGTCCTTTATCGAGCCCATCTTTGCATGAAATGTTCCCTTGGTAGCTCTAATTTTCTTGAAGAGATCTCTAGTCTTTCCCATTCTGTCATTTTCCTCTATTTCTTTGCTTTGATCACTGAGGAAGGCTAAGACACCTCAGACAGTAAATATTACAACCATGATCCAAATTCAGCATTGCTTTTTAGGCTGTTTCCTGTCACACATTTAAAATGGAGGAATCATGAAGTTTTGAAGTGATAAGATACATGCCCATGTTATGTCTGAATAGTTTCCAAGGGATAAAAAGTGTCTACTGTTGTGCTTGCTTCGCTAGCATATATACCAAAATTGGAATGATAAAGAGATTAGCATGGCCCCTATACAAGGGTGACACACAAATTCATGGAGCAGTCCAAAGTTTTTGTAAACCAACTATACTTTTAAAAAACTGTCTACTGTGTAGACCTTAGAATACTGATAAAATTTCCTTGGCTTATCTAAAAGATGATATGTACTATGTCACTTGGCAAGTATGGTCAGAGAAGTGAGGATGGGTTGGATTAAGTGATGCAATTTTTATAAAAAAAATAATACTATTCATTGCAGCCATTTTAAGAAAGATTTATGGTAAAGTTTTAGTGTTTGGACATTTTCCAAAAGTTTTAATGTTTGGACATTTTCCAACTGACTGTCCTGATTCTGTTTTTAAGTAAAGACTAGCACATACGAGTTCATGCTTGAGCTCTAGAACAATATAGAACTGAGTTTACATCCTGAGTCTAACTTTTGCTGGCTTATTAAAGTTACTTATATTCCTGAAATCTGTTTTATCATCCGTAAAATGGGGCTAACAGTAATAATGATGTCATAGAGTTGTTGAGGGAATTAAATGAAAAATGTCTTATAAAAATAATTTAACACTATATCCGGATAAATATATTGTGGTTGCCTGAAACTATATATATTGAACTTCTATAATATCAGGCTTTCCTGGTGGCTCAGATGGTAAAGAACAAGCCTGCAATGCGGGAGACCCTGGCTTGATCCCTGGGTTGGAAAGATCCCCTGGAGAATGGAATGGCTACCCACTCTGGTATTCTTGCCTGGAGAATTTCATGGACAGAGGCTACAGTCCATGGGGTTGCAAAGAGTCAGACACGACTGAACGACTAACACTGTCACTTTTCTATAATATCACTGAGAATGGGAATTATTCTTGCTAATGGAGAATGGAGTTTTGTAAGGGCAGAGAAGGGCAGGGAAATAGGCACACAGAAGGGGAGATGGAAAAGGAAAGTGCAAGAAATTTAAACTGATTTGGTAGCCGGTGTAGAAAACTCTAAACCAGGGCATGATGGAGAATACCTGGACAAACAAAAATGCTGTCTGAAGCAGCATAGAGGGTAAAAATCTTTGAAAGGTATGACTATAGATTACATTTCACATAAGCTACCTAATGCCAGTATAGTCAGTAGGACCAGGAAATGCCATTGTTTAGAGGTGAATAGAAGCAATTTAAAATGCAACTACTTCCACTTTGTACTGGTGAGATTAATCCATGTTTTGAGCTGCTGTTTTCACCTCTTCATTGTTTATCGGGTTTGAGTCTAATTGGCCTTGATTGGAATCATGGGAAGCCACTAATTAAAATGATTAACAATATCAATAATGGCAAAGGGGATAGAAAAGGAAGCCTCCTGTTTTTAATGGGCTGAACACTATTTCTTGCTGGCAGAATGAATAGAATTTAATTGAAGAGTGACAGTGGATAGCAAATATCTAAAATGTCTGTTTTCATGTTGTAACAAAGGGCACATTTTCTAGAAGCTATACCACAATCACAAATATGGACAAGATTTTTCTTCTCCCCCGCTAGCAAAATTAAAACCAATTTTTAACCTCAGATGTTTTCAGGCACATTATTATGGAGGATGTCTTCTTTTGAGTGCTGTATTTAACACTGGAAATATTTCAGCTTTGCCATTGACCTTTAAGTTATTCTAATCTGCTTCTATTTACAAACACAATTTCTGCAAATAGGCTTTGACCAGAACAGATTTTAGACGCAATAGTGGGATAAAATCTAGACTCAAGCAGAGAAGGGAAAGGCCTAGCCCTCAAGCATCTTTTTGCTCCTGGATCTTGACAATGCCCAGTGGCTTATTTCTAGAACATAAGTGAAATCATTTGGATAGTACATTTTCACCCTCTGCCTCAAAGGGGTAGTTTCATTGTTTCATTCCTGATACCCAGCTCCATTTCTTCCTTGGCATAGGTGAACTCAGTGTCATGAAAATCGTATGTAGCTATATCTGGATTGTCTTGCTGGTTGGGAGGATGAGATTTACATAGAGCCTGAGAAATACTTGGCTCTTAATTTCCTTACTACCAGTGTTTAATCCAGAAGGGACTCTGATGGCTCAGGAATACTTCATAAGAAATTACTTACATTTTGCTTGCATCTTTACATTTTGGGTGAGGGAAACACTTCCAATTGTGACTTAACTTTTAAAAAATTGTATTATTTATTTTTGGCTGTGCTGGGCCTTTGTTGCTCTGTGGGGGCTTCCTCTTGTTGTGGTGAGTGGGGGCTACTTTCTAGCTGTGGTATGTTGGTTTCTCATTGTGGTGGTTTCTCTTGTTGTGAAGAACAGGCTTTAGGGCACGTGGGTTTCAGTAGCTGCGGTGCATGGGCTCATGACTTATTTAACTTTTGATTCATTTATCTTTCCTTGATTTAATAATTATTCACACTTGTACAGAACACCACTTCCAAAATGCACTCACAAAACCACTGCTAGTTCCTTCTTTATCTACTACACTCAGGGTTTACAGAAGAATCCCAAGAACTAAGCTCAGAGACATCGCTGCACTTTAAGGGCAAGTTATTGAACTGGTCGACGCCTCATTTTCATACCTGTAAGATGGGAATCCACATATTATGTACCTAGTGGGATTGCCATGAAGATTTAAAAACTAATCCTTATACAAGTGCTTGGAACATTGCTGGGCCCAGAAAAATTACCTAATAAATGTTTCCTGGTTTACTGTTCAGTGACTACTACTATTCTGTGAGTTCTTTCTGGGCAGCACAGCAGAGATCACACTTAAAATGAAAGTGAAAGTTGTTCAGTCGTGTCTGACTCTTTGCGACCCCATGGACTGTAGTCCATGGGATTCTCCAGGCCAGAATACTGGAGTGGGTAGCCTTTCCCTTCTCCAGGGGATCTTCCCAACCCAGGGATTGACTCCAGGTCTCCCACATTGCAGGCGGATTCTTTACCAGCTGAGCCATAAGGGAAGCCCAAGAATACTGGAATGGGTAGCTATCCCTCCTCCAGGGGATCTTCCAACCCAGGAATGGAACTGGGGTCTCCTGCACTGCAGGCGGATTCTTTACCCAGCTGAGCTACGAGGGAAGCCCGAGCACATTTCACTTACTGTTGAAACCTCAGGACATGGCACAGTGCCTGGCACATAGCAGATGCTCAACAATAACTGTGACAAGTCACTTCTAAGACAAGTGACTGTGGCCTACAATCCTTTGGGTGGAGTCAGTAGATGAAACAAGATTTCCGATTTAAGTGCACTGTTCTTCATACCTCAGTCCCTTCATACATTACTTATTTTGTCTCATTCCCTGAACATACTAGTGTTAGGCAGTGGAGATGCTTAGTCATAACTTGCTGGACTGAATTTTCTCTTTTAGGTGATGTGTTCTTGTATTTTAAAATAAAGCATAGGATAATCGGTGGTTTCACTATGTCTCACAATAGTTTCTCAGGCCTTTTTTTTTTTCTTCTTCTTCTTCTATCTGTTTTCCCTTGGCACAATAGTTTTCAACAACAGACAAACATTTTAAAACAAAACACACTTTCTTCAAACAAAATCTTTTATAGAAACCAAATTGGACAACACAGTTCTGAAAGAGATCTCCAGGGAATTCGAAAGCAAGAATTCTGGAACCCTGGACTCGCCAGGCAGTTGTTCCTCTTCCTAGTTTCTCTCTCCCTTCTTCTAAGCCCTGGAGGCAGTTTTGCTTAACCTTTAGGATTTCGTGGAGCACCACCTTAAATCTGCTTCCTGGGGCTCAATAATTGTGGATGCCTTGGCTCCCATTAACCTAACTGCCTTCTGCTTGTTATAGAACTGTTTCCAGCTATAGGGCAAGTTGATGTATATACATAAGGGTATTGTGGATCTTCCAAAGTGGCTTAACTAAACTCTCAGCAATAGGGTTGCTAGCAAGACAGCAAAGTAATGCCAACTCCTTTGTAACGAAAAGGGCTGATAAAGCTTTCATCACTTTCAATCTTCTTTTAATTAAAGCTTCTGTGGCTAAAGTGATTAGTCAACATGAAGTCAATGGAACTTGAGCTTTTATGTCTTTTTATTTTACAAATGGCTCTGTGTGTGTGTGTGTATTTGTTTGGTTAGTGGTCTGAAGAAGAGCACTGATTAAATTTTATGCTCTTGTTATTTTTGTTCATACTTGTTAACTCTGTTATCCGACAATAGGCTTCTAGAGTCTTTTTTATGATGATGAAACATTCTGCTCTCAGGCTGCTCTTAATAGACAGTGTTCCTTGCCAGAAATTTTCAAAGTGTTTGTTCACCTAAAAGCAAAGTTTTTCTATCTTAAACTTATCTGTTTAGCCCTCTGATTGAAGATGACCTGTCAAAAGCAGGTTACTTACACCTCAAAGCTCAAATAAGGTCCAAGGAAGGAGATATGATGAGGCCACTTTGGTGCTGGTGAAGGCAGTATTTCTTTTCTAGAGCAAAAGTTCTCTAAGTATTCCAAACATACTTTTATGTAATATGCTGTTGTTTGGTGAGTGTAAAGTTAGCTTTATGTAATATGTGTAGAGACATGATTTTTTAAATTTAAATCAAGGCAGAATTTTTGTCATTTCTATAAAATGTTTAGCATTAAAAATGCATATAATAATAATTTTGGTGCAAAAGTATGACTCAAATATGTTTTTTGGGGACTTTCTATTTTCAAGAATGGCTAGTTGTAAATGTGAGTAAGCTGGTATATGCACAATTGAGTTACCAATATTGTATATGAAAAAAACTAGGGAATTTTTATAAAGGACCTAGATGGTTATACGAAAAAATGAGAAAGGTAGTTATAAACTATTAGTGAAACACCATAAGAAGATATTTAAACTAATGTGGACATGGAAATACTATAAATTCAAATTGAGGTTCATTTATGTAGGAATTTTATTAATTATAGATGTTTCACATGTTTATGCTAATTTTAAATATGCATTTGAGGTTATAACTTAGAGAATGTTGCTTTTTAAAACAAAAACATGGTTTCAGGAGAACTCCAGGGATACAGCCAAGTTATGCGAAATACTAGAAATGATCAAAAGAGAAAAAAGAAACTAAAAGAGAGAAGTCTGCACCCTGACCTGACCTAGACTTGCTGGTGGCTCTTGTATCTTGTAGGGGAGTAGCTACTATTTCAAGGCCATGTTCACACATATCCCTGGATATCTGCATTAATAAATCTATTCCTAAGTCCTAGAGGAATCTTGAACAAAATTAGGTATAGCAGACCAGTGAAACCCTGGGTTCAAAATTCTTTCATTTAACCCACTAACTGTCCCAGACATGGTTGGCTGACTAATTAAGGAATGCTTATTCCCAAACTCACTTCCTTGCCTGCCTCTGCTAGAAAAACTGTGAAAATGACATCTTCCCAGACACCCTTGCATGTTGGGATGGTCACGTGACACAGTTCGAGACAATGGGATGTAATCTGCAGTCTGCTGGATTACTGGTAAACCTAGTGCTTTCTGATAAATGGGACTGACAAGCTCAGAGCTGACATATCCCTTCTTCCTTCTCCTTGCCTTGAGCTTGGATATTATGCCTGGACTTGAGGCATTTGTCTTGTGAGTATGAATAAAAGATATAAGAGATACCAAATCATGGCTCAACATGGTTGATCCACAAAACTACTTCCAAACTTCTTGGTGTGAGAGGAATTTAAGGTCTACTTGGTTAAAGCAGCATTTGTTTGGTGTTTCATTAGAGAGGAAGTATGTATCTAATAGACTTGGTGACAGGGTATTCATTTCACAGTACATCCATTTCACTTTATAAGCAAGTATCTTGACTACTTCTAACTCTAACATGCTTCTCCTTAGAAAATCACAATCCACACTTCGACTTTTCAAACACTTAGGTTGGAAAATCCAGTGAACTTACTTATTTCTCTACTGAAATTACAGAGAAAAATGAAAGCATTAAATTCAGAACCCTAGCCAAGACAACTAGAGTAGAAGAAAATAAAGCTTCCAATAATATTCAACATAATATTGTTGCAGTAGAGTTAACAGTACAAGCGGTAGAATTTCCTACATGGGTAATACATTTAGATCATAAATTTGAAATAGTAAAATAGGTATATTTATAAATACAACCTTTGCATGTGTTCATTATAATGAGAATAACCTTCTCTCAGGTAACCTACTGAATAGAAGTACAGATCAATAATCTTAATGCAGAAACCATTTCAGGAAATAACAGAAGCTACCAATTGTCAACTAATTGGGATATTGTTTTTCTAAGTGAATATATATAAAATCCGACTACTCAAATCACTGTAATCATTTTATTTGTCTTATTCTCTAGAGGAATTTTAAACAAAGCCTGCAGTGATTGCTTTGTTATTTCAAATCTGCCCAGTAATTTTCCGGTATAAGACATTCAGTGTTGACTCTGGTAGGGGAAAAAATTTCAGTGTCTGCCTGATGGAACTGCTCATTTTCAGTCAACATAATTATTCTGTATTAACACATCTGCAATTTAAACAATATCACACTTTCATTTTTTTCTTTCTTGCTAATAATTAACTTGATGGAATCATACATCTCTATTTAACTTGACTAAATACCCAAATCATTTCTATATTGTGAAAATTATGCTGAGCCAAATGAGATGATTGGGTTTGAGCTAATAAGTATCTGTCACATAACTCAATTGCATGACCTCCTGAAACAAAGCAAAACAAATCAAAACAGAGAGTCTGATTCCTAGAATATATAGCAATTTATGTAATAGTAGAAATATTTTTTAAATCAAGGGATATAAAATATATTCCCTAAGGCCTCAAAAACTGTTTTAAAAATATGAAATTTCAGATCAGTACCAAAGGCTGTCAAAATAATCTTCCGTGCTCATAGTTTTGACTGCATGTTTCCGTTTCTCAAACCTCCAGGGCTGCCTGTCACCTTCTGTATCAAATTTAAATTATTCTCAGTGCTTCAGGGGCTTCCATCTGCCCTTGTTTACAAGGCCTTTCTCAATTTCCCTTTCCCCATTGTCCATTCACTAGAGTTCATCTAATTCACAGGACTTTTCATACTGCAGTATAATTGAAAGAATGATACACTGGGAATCAGAAAGCACAGAACTTGAGCAAATAAATTATATAACCCCCCTGAATCTTTTTTTTTATCCCCCCCCAAACAAAAACAGATCAAGGGCTACTAACAAGTTGGTTTTCCCTTCTCTATCTTTCTGTTATGAACATTCATCCTTCTATGATGACTTTCACATCTATCACGCATTCCTCTTCATTTCAAATATTTTGTCAGATATACTGGAGACAAAGGATCTGAGGGAGAATGCAGGTGCAGAGGTCCTGGAAAAAGATATATTTATTGAACATCTAATCTACTGACAACTTTACTTCATTACTTCATATAAGAAGTACCTACAGATATCTACTGAGAAAAGTAAGATACTCAAAACAAGTTTTACTTTCCATCACTCATTAACTTATATTTTACTTTTGTGTATTATAATTCTACTTGCTCTCAGGTTTTCATCTTTACCCCCTCTCCCCACTTTTTTATTTTCCATTATTGCAGAGATCAAGAAATTACTGTCAGTAATACTGTCTTCAACTCCAGGCCCTGCCAATGAGAGATTATAACTGACAAGTTAAAGGCAACTATGGATACCTTATTCTCTAGGGCTTACAGAGATTTCCCCAGGAGAGAAAAGTGATGCCTTTAATAATTCTCCCTTCCTAGCACTTGTGGTTCACGTCATCAGTGATACCAAAATCCCTGACTGATTTTATCCACTAAGGACTAACAGATCAGTTAAGCTTCAAGTAAAGAGCAAAGACTCCTTAGACTTAGTCTGTAGACCCTTAGTCTCCACCCTTTATTTTACAGTAGAATTGTTTATATTTGTTGTGTCTGGTTCCTCTCCTCCCATACTCTGAGTTTATTCTCATCTAAAACTTCTCTTAGTAAAGTCCATAATGACTGCTGCACCACTATATATAAGATGTAAATTTCAGTCCTTATCTTAATTGGCATATTGTATCAGCTGACCATGTCTTTTCCTTGTAAAATTTTTCTTATCTTTCATGATACAATTTACTATTTTTCCACTCAATACCTTTGAGTATTCTTCTTTGCTGGTTCTTTGTTATTTTCCTACCTCTGAATATTGGAGTGCCTCAGGGTTCAGTTCATCTCTCATTCTTTTTTTGTCTTATCCTCTTGATGACCTCATCCAGGCTTATAGCTTTAAACACATCAATATCCTAAAAACTCCCAATTTCATCTCTATGCCCTGGACATCTAAGGATTTATATAAAACTCCTCTTAGATATCTAATAGGCACCTATAACTTTACAGGGCCACTATCAAATTCTCAATTTTTCCTCTTAATCACATTTCCATTTGATTTTTCCACTCTGATACCTGATAGCTGAATGGATTTGAATAAGTCACTCCTCATATCTGTGCTTCTGTTCAGCATCTATAAATCGAGCTTAAAAAATATTTCCCTTGCTTATTCATAGGAGTATTATAGGGATTAAATAAAAGCACATAACAATACTTTACAAATTTTAATTGCTTTCAATGTAAGTTATTTTTCATGAAGATGTTTTATTGTGATTCTACCACATGTGATCATTATTTTCAGTAATTTAAAAGTCATAAAGTCTGGAATTTGCAAAAGTGAGGATTCAGGGCATTAAACTTTGTATATTCTGCTTACAGATATGAGGACAAATGGGTGGGTTTAAACACAGAGCAAAAATGACATAAAATTGAATGTAATTGGCACGAGGAATATTCCATACATTGAAAAGAATGCTCTGTTTTTGATCATGGAAATTCAATATCCTATTCACATGCAATAGGATAAATCCTTAGACCTGTAATAAGAGCTACTGGTTGTTTGTAATCTGAAGCTGGTTTTCATTGCATAGTTATTGCTGTTCCTGAGTAATGAGTAACAAGATCACTTTTCCATCTGGCATTCTGTAGCTGAAAATAGCAGTAGCATAAGGTGAAATGTCAGTGGTAACAAAGAGTGGTTTATGTCATTTGTAAAATATCACAGACCCAAACATCAGTGGTGGTATAAAATCTCAGAAAATATCCTAATGCTAGTGAATCCAAGCCTGCGGCATAGAGAAAGAGATTAAACTCAGAAAAAAATGGTTTTGAGTCCTGGTTCCACTACAGAAAACATGTCACTTAATCTCTTGATTCCTGATTTTATTTATAAAACAAAATGATAATCCCTATTTTGCAAGATTGTTTGAAGAAACAAAAGCATGTGAATGCCCTTTAAAATTGTACTAGGCACCTCACTCCAGTACTCCTGCCTGGAAAATCCCATGGAAGGAGGAGCCTGGAAGGCTGCAGTCCATGGGGTCGCTAGGAGTCGGACACGACTGAGCGACTTCACTTTCACTTTTCACTTCCATGCATTGGAGAAGGAAATGGCAACCCACTCCAGTGCTCTTGCCAGAATAATCCCAGGGACGGGGGAGCCTGGTGGGCTGCCATCTAGGGGATCACACAGAGTTGGACACGACTGAAGTGACTTAGCAGCAGCAGAATACAGAAGTTAGTGGTTCCCACCATTTTTATTGCAGGGAAGATAACTCATGAGTAATTTTTTCCCCCACAATGACAAATGAAGGATCC
Source organism: Capra hircus (assembly GCF_001704415.2). Taxonomy (NCBI): domain Eukaryota; kingdom Metazoa; phylum Chordata; class Mammalia; order Artiodactyla; family Bovidae; genus Capra; species Capra hircus. The sequence goes on from NC_030813.1 coordinate 41,452,489, forward strand.
CTTAATGAAGTCACATCGTGCAGTCACAAGGTTACCAAATATATCAGTGGTGTGGTAACAGTAATCAAAATGATCGTAAGGTGGTCTTGGTAATTTTCACCAAAAGACATGTGAGAAAACGTGCAAACATCTTTACTAGTTACAGTGTACTGAAATTTCAAGTCCATTTTCTGGTCCAAAGTCAAGAGAAGATTGAAGGAAAAGGAAACTATAAGAGAGCAATTCTTAGGGCATCTGAACAGTTCAGATGGTTGAGGACTGTCACTCACTTAAAAGAAAATACGATTCCTTATAAAAACTAAGCTAACTGAAATAACAGTTTAATATGTTAACAGCTAAAGAAAAAGAAAAAAAGTGTTTCTCCTTTTACTAACCTTCCAGAAAGCTGGCAGGGAGAATCTGCCTCCTGAACTACCACTGGGGATTTAGACATTGAGCAAATCTGTGATAACTGTACAGGCTGGGGAATAAACCAGAGAATTTCAAAAGTTAACATTCTGAGAGAAGAAAGCAAAAAGCATAATTCTATGAATTAATGCCACTGCACTAGAAATACTGTTTTGTTTTGTTTTGTTTTTAATTCTCTAGTAAGCAGCTAGGAGTCCTTATTTAAGACCCAGCCTACATGGAAAGAGAGGAAGGAAGTCAGAAGCTATTGAGAGAGGAGAATCCTGGAGAGTAGAGGGTAGAAATTCCTGGCCTAGACCGAGTCTGTCTTATGTGAGCTGGCACTGCTCTGTTATTGGGGGTTTGGGCTCTGTCATCACACTATCTAGGTTCCCATCCTGGCTTCCGCATTTGCCAACTACCTGGTCTTGGGCAATTTTATTTAACCTGAATGAGGAAAACAGTAATAACATTTCCCTCATGGGGTGGTCTTAACAAATACTTAAAGCAATCAAGTATTCAAAACAGCACCTAGCACAAAATAAGAACATGATAAATATTAGTCACCATTACTGTAACTACTGCCCTGATGACAGATGCTGTAATTATCATTATCATTGTCCTCATTAGTACTGTCATTTGTCCTGCAGGTGGAATCGTGTTTGCATGTGCAATTGTGCATGGGAAGAAAGCCAAAGCTTCTGCTATCTTGCTGGGTAGGAAGAAGGAAACCATTTTGCAAGGCCTTTTAAAACCTGATTCCCTGTTGGCTCAGGCAGTAAAGAATCTGTCTGCAGTACTAGAGATCTGGGTTCAATCCCTGGGTCAGAAAGATCCCTTGGAGAAGGGAATGGCAACCCACCTGCTCCGGTATTCTTTCCTGGGAAATCCCATGGACAGAGGATCCTGGTGGGCTACAGTCCTTGGGGTCGCAGAGTCAGACTTGACTGGGAGGTTAACACTTTAACTTTTAAAAATAGTACCATGAAAATTTTTAGTGTAAAGAGAGTCTGTATGCCTTAACAAAGAGAATATACACTTCCGTTGTTATTTATGAGCTTTGCTTAGTCTCTCAGTCATGTCCAACTCTTTGTGACCCAATAGACGGTAACCCGCCAGGCTCCTCTGTCCATGAGGATTCTCCAGGCAAGAATACTGGGGTGGGTTGCCATGCCCTCCTCCATGGGATCTCCCCAGCCCAGGGATTGAATTGTTATTTAATTAATACTAATAAACCTGTATCATTCTTGATATGTGCTTATTCAAGAAGAAAAACTATTTTCATAGATAAGACACTTGGGGCTACCCATACGTTAGGTCTCTCTTAACCATCAATACATTATTTTCCACTGCCTATGGCAGTCATTTTAGACTCAAAGAGTAGGTTCTTTTGTTTAGGAAACAGAGGCTCATTTTATAGTAATGTGTGACTCAGCTGTCCTGATAGAACTTATAGGTTTGAGGGTGAGACAAGCAGTAGAAAGATTTACAACTCCTCAGATGCCTTCCAATGCTGAGACTTTATATTTATCCAGAAGAGGATAATGGTTTAAAATTCAGGGTAAAATGATTTTGACAGGAAAACATAAGCAATGATCCTGTACGAGTTCTTTATATGGAACTGTAGTCTTCATACCTAATAAACATAATCTCAGTTCTTCCAGCAATCCTAAATGATGGTTTTACTAATCTCACTTTATAGGTGAGGAAAATGAGATACAGTTTGAGCAGCAGAACTGGAATTTCCATCCAGGTTTCTCAGACTGAAAAAGCTCACTTTCCACACTCTTGAAACTTCCCTGCACCCTCATCCATTCCAGTCCTACCCTCACCCCTGCCCTTTGCTACAACAGTGCTATGAGGTAAGGTGTAGCATCCACAGGTCATAGGTAAGGGGCCTGAGGGAACACAGAACGCTTACATCAGAATGCATTTCCCCAGAAAGCATACGTCATTCAGCAGCAGCAGTACACAGTAAATGAAGCCTTTTAGCTTTCAGTTTTTAGGCTTTGAAGAATATCTTCCCTCAACTGCTAATTAAACACCGTTCCCATCTCCTTTCACCTTTGCAAACCTGTTTGCCACGGTACACAATGTATGTTATTGCTCAGCTGCTGCTGCTGTTTAGTTGCTAAGTCATGTCTGACTCTTTGCCACCCCATGGACTGTGGCCCACCAAGACCACCTGCCTTTGAAGCCAGGTCCCAGTCACTCACTTGCTGGTGAACGGGGGAACTTCTTTTTTTTAGAGCCTTCATTTCTTCATCTAAAAATAAGGACCTCTAGGGGTTCGTTAGGAGGATTAACCTAGCTAAGCCACAGTAAAGCCCTAGAATAATACATGGGACATAATTAGCACTCAAATACATTAACTTTTGCTGTTATCATTATTCTTGGACCACTGCCTCAGAATCTTCTAGGCCAGGATGGCTCAAACCTTATGCTGTTTATTAACAGTAGGTCTAGTGGGGGTTCCTGGGACTGCAAGGAGATCCAACCAGTCCATCCAAAAGGAAATCAGTCCTGAATATTCATTGGAAGGTCTGATGCTGACGCGGAAACTCCAATACTTTGGCCACCTCTTGCAAAGAACTGACTCATTTGAAAAGACCCTGATGCTGGGAAAGATTGAAGGCAGGAGGAGAAAGGAACGACAGAGGACGAGATGGTTGGATGGCATCACTGACTCAATGGACATGAGTTTGAGTAAACTCCGAGAGTTGGTGATGGACAGGGAGACCTGGTGTGCTACAGTCCGTGGGGTCGCAGAGAGTCAGACACAACTGAGCGACTGAACTGAACTGAGTGTGAGGTCTGAGATTTCACTTTTCTCAGAGATTTCCAGGTAGTACCAGTGCTGCTGGACCAGTTCATACTTTGATTAGCAACGAACTAGTGTATGCTCAGTCATGTACAACTCTCTGCGACCCTGTGGACTGTAGCCCAACAGGCTTCTCTCTCCATGGGATTTTCCAGGCAGAAATACTGGAATGGATTGCCATTTCCTACTCCAGGAGATCTTCCTGACCCAGGGATTGAACCTGGGTCTCCTGCATTGGCTATTTACCACTGCCCTCCCCACCGTGGGAAGCCCAGCAAGGAACTAGAGTACAGTTTCAGGGTCCCTGCCTCAGACTCGGGGGAGGAGGTCCAAGAGACTAAGTGTTTACCTTGCTCTCAAAGAGATTCTCAGGCTCACTAAAACTTGAGAATGCCGTGAGCAAGGTTTCGGTTGGTTCTATTAACATTATTTGACAGTGCAATTCACTGGAGACACAGCCTGATTGAATTCCTGATTCATCATCATGACTTCAGGGTGAAATGCTTCTGATTCTAAGACACCCTCATCCCTTTCTGTAACAGAGGTAATGAGTCAATTTTCCAAACAGAATAAGTAGATAATCCTTCTCAGTTTACTAACATAATTCCCCAAATATTAAGGAGCATTAGAAAAAGCATCCTTTTTGCAAGCTCAACTAAGCAGTAGTTTTCTAGCACAAATATTTGGGGGAAATAAAGACTTCTGTTCCAGGTTGACAGCTTGAGTTAACAGTTTCTATTTTACATTGACATTCTCTTATTTTTCCTGTTCTTTCAAAATTTTTTCTTTTTCACGTAGCAGTTTCTTAAAAGATTCTTTTGGTTCAATTCTAGGGTGGAAATTCAGGGGAGATTTGAACAAATCAGTCTTTAAATAGGGTAGTGACCTAGGCAGCTCATAGGGTGACCAAGCACCCCAGTTTATCCAGGATGGTTGCATTGTTAGCACTGAGAGTCTCCAGGTCTGAGGAATTCCCTCAGTTCCAGACAAACTATGACAGTTAGTCACAGCTAATGCAGTTAACGTGAATCTGATTCAATTTTTCCTATTCTTTGTCTTTCAACAAATTGGATTGGCTTGGGTCAGATGTGTCATTTTTGTAAATTCAAATAATTTAAAGAAGAAAGTTTGCTCGGTCTAGGGAAACTTCATATTTACTGCTCTAATTTTTAAGTCACTCTTGGGACATGTTTGAATCAGTTCCCAAGAGAGGGAGGTAAGCTCAGTAAGTTTCTTTGTGGATCAGCTAGTCTGATCCATCCATCAGTTTCCATGTAGATTTGCTGCTCATTGATTACTCCTGTGTAGCCTTCATCATGTCCTGATAACCAGAGCAATCATTCCTTTACAGAGTTACATTTAGTTCCTTTCAGAGGGTGGATTAGAGAGTATGATGCTATTCATGAATTTTCAGACTCAGAAAGAGCTCAAGATAGGCTATTTAAGAACTGCAACGGACATCTCTTCCTATGATATTCTTTGCTTATCCAGAAGATCTAGGCTATCCTGAGCATTTGCTACATCCTCCTCTGATGAAGCATTGCTAATGAGTCAAATTCTGAATCTGGTGATCTTTCTGTAGCCTTTGTACATTTCCTCTTCAGGCATGTGAAACACCATCATGTCTATTGTATCTGACATTTTTATTCTCCCTCTCTGTCCATGTTACTAAGGTTGCCTTATAAAATAAATCTTTCATTTAGTGAGATCCAGGTTTCTTCCTTTGTTTCCATCTTCACTTCCCACTGAATGAATCAGGTTTCAGCTTATGATCATTTTTTATGTGCTGCTGCTTCTGCTGGACCACCCCTAGCAGTCTGACAGAGCTCTGGGCTGTATTCCATGATCTCTTTTAATTCCTTGTTGGCAGCTTGCTGGCCCTTTCTCTACCTTCCTACCAGGTTTAATGCCTTTTAGCATGCCAGCTATGGTTTTTAGAATTTTTCCAAAATGAGACCAAAAAAAAAAAAAATCAAATCTCCAGCTCCCAATTTTCAGTGAGCAACTTTTTTCAGATAGTATTTTACCATCATTTACTATCTTAATTCTTCATCTTCTGAGCTTCTCCCTCCACAAAACAATTAGTAATGCCTTCATCTTAATGAGAAAGTTCTTCTGATACTGCAGAGTTATGGGGCTAGAAAACAGTAGAAGGTAAGCAAGGCATACTAGTTCGTTCATGCAAATAAAAATCACCCAACCTGGCCAGCATCTCTCTTTCCTATAGACCTGCCTCTTGCAGAGAGTAAAGACAGGTGGATGATGCTGTGGTCTGCAGAGTTGGCATATGGCAGTCCCAGAACAAGGTTAATCAAAAGCACATGCCAAAACCATCTTCTATACAGGACTGTTGGGAATGTACTCCTTCATTGCTCTGTGGAAAAAGATAATACCTTCTTAAATATGGCATTCTCTGAACCATATATACACACAGACAAAAGATTCTCTGCTGCTGCTGCTAAGTTGCTTCAGTCGTGTCCCACTCTGTGCGACCCCATAGACGGCAGCCCACCAGGCTCCCCTGTCCCTGGGATTCTCCAGGCAAGAACACTGGAGTGGGTTGCCATTGCCTTCTCCGAAAGAATCTCTACTAATCCTCAATTCCTGCCTGACTGTCTCAATAGCCTATTACCTAAATTTTTTATCTCCATCTTATTCCCTAGGAATCCATCCTACATGCTGATGCCATGTTTACCTTCTACTATGTAAATCTGATCATTTTTATATCCTGCCTAAAACTGTTCACCTATGACCTAGAGTAGTATTTCAGCTGATTGGCAAGAGGCATTGCATGAAAAAGGGTGGTGTGCTTAAATTACCCAGCCACACTGACAAGTCTCACATTAAGACAATGGTCACTAATCGGAGTGTCCTCAAGGCTGCCTAGCCATTAAACCACATTATTATGGACCATTACTTCCTCACTCTCCTGACAACTGGTTCATGTTGACTCTCACCTTTTTTGTATCTGCCCCATCCTCATTCTCGGCTTAAAGTCTCCTGAAAAGTACAATTAATCAGAAAAAGAATTACCCACCACTATAGTCACCTACCTAGCTTTATCTACATTCATATACCTCCCTTTTTTCTTTTTGTGTTATACTGGAGTATAGTTGATTAACAATATTGTGTTAGTTTCAGGTGTACACAGTGATTCAGTTATACATATATGTTTATTCTTTTTCAAATTCAGGATATTTACATAATATTGAGCAGACTTCCCTGTGCTAGACAATATGTCCTTATTGATTATTTTAGATATAGCAGTGTGTATGTGTCAATCCCAAACTCCCAATTTCTCTCTCTCTTTCCCCCCATGGTAACCATTAATGGTTCTTTCACCAAATCTGTGATGTTATTTCTGTTTTATAAATAAGTTCATTTATATCATTTTTTTGATTCCACATATAAGCAATATCATATACTTGTCTTTCTCTTACTTCACTTAGTATGATAATCTCCAGGTGCGTCGATATTGCTGCAAATGGCATTATTTCATTCTTTTTATGGCTGAGTAATATTCCATTGTATATATGTGCTTCATCTTCTTTATCCATTCAGCAGTCTATGGACATTTAGGTTGCTCCCATGACGTGACTGTTGTAAATAGCACTGCAGTGAACATGAGGTGCATGTATCCCCTCAAACCATGCTTTTCTGTAGACACATGCCCAGGAGAAGAACTGCTGGATCATATGGTAGCTCTGTTTAGTTTTTTAAGGAACTTCCATACTGTTCTCCATAGCAGCTGCACCAGTTTCCTTTGCCACCAACACTGTTTGTTTTCTCCACACTCTTAAGCATTTACTGTTTGCAGACTTTTTGATGATGAACATTCTGGCTGTAGTTTTTATTTGTATTTCTCTAACAATTAGGGACGCTGAGCATCTTTTCATGTGCCTCTTAGCCATTTGTGTGTCTCCAGAGAAATGTCTATTCAGGCCATCTGCCAATTTTTTTATTTTTTGAGCTGCATGAATTGTAAATTTTGGAGAATAATCCCTTGTTGGTCTCATCATTTGCAAATATTTCCTCCCATTCTGTGGACTGCCTTTTCATTTTGTTTATGGTTAATTTTACTGTGCAAAAGCTTTTGAGTTTCACTAGGTCCCATTTGTTTGTTTTGATATCCATTACAGTAGGAGATGAATCAAAAGAGACATTACTTTGATATATGTCAAAGAATGTTCCATGTTTTCCTCTGAGTTTTATAGTATCCAGTCTTATATTTAGGTCATTAATCCATTTTGAGTTTACTTTTGTGTATGGTGTTAAAGAATATTCTCATTTCTTTTTTTTTTTTTTTTTTGCACAGTTGTCCAGTTTTCCTAGCACCATTTATTAAAGACACTGTCTTTCCTCCATTGTATAGTCCTTCCTCTTTTATCGTAGATCAGTTGACCATAGGTGTGTGAGTTTACTTCTGTGAGTTCTATTCTGTTCCATTGATCAGTATTTCTATTTCTGTGCCAGTATCATAGTGTTTTGATGACCTTTTAGTATGACCTGTAGTCTGGAAGCCTGATTCCTCCAGCTCTGGGTTTTTTTGGGTTTTTGTTTTGTTTTGTTTTTTTCCCCTCAAAATTGCTCAGCTATTTGGGTCTTTTTTGTCTCTATATAAATTTTAAGAGTTTTGTTGTCGTCTAATTCTGTGAAAAATGTCATTGGTAATTTGATTGGGATTACAGTGAATCTGTAGATTGCCTTGGGCAATATAGTTGTTTTGACAAGGTTGATTTTTCCAATCCAAGAACATGGTATATCTTACTGTCTGTGTCATCTTTGATTTGCTTCATCAGTGTCTATAGTTTTTGGAGTATAGGTCTTTTGTCTCCTTAGGTATATTCCAAGGAATATTATTCTTTTTGAGATGATGGTAAATGAGACTGTTACTTTAACTTCTCTTTTGGATCTTCCATTGTTAGTGTATAAAAACACAACAGATTTCTGTGTTTTAATTTTGTACCCTTCAACTTTACCAGATTCATTGCTGAGCTCTAGTAGTTTTCTGGTAGCATCTTTAGGATTTTCTACATATAGAGTCATGTAACCTGCAAACAATGATGGTTTAATTTGCTTTCCAATTTGGATTCCTTTTTTCTTCTCTGATTACCATGGCTAGAACTTCCAAAACTGTGTTGAATTAAAGTGGTGAGAGCAAACATCCTTGTCTTTTTCCTGATCTTGGAAGAAGTGCTTTCAGCTTTTCACCATTGAGAATAATGTTACCTGCAGGTTCGCTGTATACTGTCTTCATGATGTTGAGGTATGTTTCCCTTATGCCACTTTCTGGGGAGTTTTATCATAAATGTATATTGGATCTTGTCAAAAATTTTCTGCATCCATTAAGTTGATCATACGGTTTCTAATTTGTTGATGTGATGTATCACACTTATTTGAAGATATTGAAAAATACTTGCATTTCTGAAATAAATCTCACTTGATCTTGATGTATAATCTTTATAATATATTATTGGATTCTGATTGCTAGTATTTTGTTGATGATTTTTGCATCTATATTCATCACTGATAATGGCCTGTAATTTTCTTTTTTTGTGGTATCTTTGTCAGGTTTTGGTACTAGGGAGATGGTGGCTTCATTGAATAAATTTGGGAGTATTCCTTCCTCTGCATTTTTTTTTGGTAATAGTTTCCGAAGGCTATGTGTTAACTCTTATCTAAATGTGTGACAGAATTTGCCTGTGACGCCATCTGGTCCTGGACTTTTGTTTGGGAGTTTTTGTTTGACAGAATTTGCCTGTGAAGCCATCTGGTCCTGGACTTTCGTTTGGGAGTTTTTGAATCATAGGTTCAATCTCAGTACTTGTAATTGGTCTGTTCATATTTTCTATTTTTTCCTGATTCCATCCTCTTTCTAAGAATGTGTCCATTTCTTCCAGGTTGTCCATTTTAAAGGCATATATTGCTTGTAGTAGTTTCTTATGATCCTTTGTATTTCTTATCTCTCTCCTTTTGGGAGTTGTTCCTGGATAAGACCAATTAATTGCTCCACCTGTGCAAAAGACTACATTGCCTCTTACCTGCTCAAACACGTTGTTCTGCTTCCCCCTACACTGTCCCTTTTTTCATCAGCATATGAACATGTCGTTATTACTTTCGCATAACCACCATCACCATCATCATCATCAAAACCCCACTTACACTCCTTTCCCATCAAGGAACGGCCCCAACTATTCAAGAGAGTTTCTGTAGTATCTCTTCAGTTATTTTACTCCAAATCCTTCTTTAACATACTTCAATCAGACTTTCATGTCTAAAATCGCCAAAACTTCTCTTGCTAAAGTCATTGATGATGTCCATTTTGCTAAGCCTCACAACCTCTTCTCCGTCTTAGGCTTACCAGATCACCAACAGTATTTGATAGAGTTTAACATCCCTTTCTCCTAAAAACATCCTCTTTAGTTGGTTTCTAAGACGTCAGACTGTGTATTGGTCTTCTTATTTCTTCTCTAGCTTCTCTTCCTACCTAATTTGCTATTTCCCCTCACTTCTTAAGCTCTTAATGAGGCAGTACAGCAGGGAAGACTTTGTATTTCTATTCTCTATACTCACATCCATGGTAGTCTTATCCAGTCTTGTGGCTTTAAATACCATGTAAAATGTTGTTAACTCTCAAAAGTATATCTTCCCCTGAGACCTCTCCCTTACCCTCCAGACTCATATGTTTAATGGCCTACATGGTACCTCTACCTGACTGTCTACCAGTCATCTCAAAATTATCACACTGAAAACTGAGCTCCTGATAGTCCTAATCTCGAATCTCCTCTTCCTCCAGTCTTCCCGCAGCTCAGTACAGGTTATTGTTCTGTGGCTAGGCTGAGTCTGACTCTGTGACCCCATGAAATGCAGCATGCCAGGCTTCCCTGTCCTTCACTGTCTCTGTGAGTTTGCTCAAACTCATGTCCACTAAGTCAGTGATGCCATCCAACCATCTCATCCTCTGTCATCCCCTTCTCTTCCTTTCCTCAATCTTTCCCAGCATAAGGCTCTTTCCCAGTAAGTCTGCTCTTCCCATCAGGTAGCCAAAGCACTGGAGCTTCAACTTCATCATTAGTCCTCTCAACAAATATTCAAGGTTGATCTCCTTTAAGACTGACTAGCTTGATCTCCTTGCTGTACAAGGGACACCCAAGACTATTCTCCAGAACCACAATTTTCTTGTTCTTATTTTTTTTAATGCCAAAAATATTTTGTATTGTGATATAGCCTAATAACAATGTTCCATACCACAGTTTAAAAGCATCAATTCTTTGTCTCTCAGCCTTCTTTATGGTCCAGCTCTCACATCCATACATGACTACTGGAAAAACTACAGCTCTGACTATATGGACCTTTGTGAGCAAAGGGATGTCTCTGCTTTTTAATACTGTCTAGTTTTGTCATAGCTTTTCTTCCAAGGAGCAAGCATCTTTTAATTTCACAGCAGCAGTCACTGTTTGAAGTGATTTTGGAGCCGAAGAAAATAAAGTATGTCACTGTCTCCATTGTTTCCCCATTATTTGCCATGAAGTGATGGGACTGGATGCCATGATCTTCATATTTTGGATGTTGGGTTTTAAGTCAGCTTTTTCATTCTCCTCTTTTACCCTTGTCAAGAGTCTCTCTAATTCCTCTTTCTTTCTGCCATTAAAGTGGTATCATCTGCATATCTGAGGTTGTTAATATTTTTTCCGGCAATCTTGATTCCAGCTTGTAATTCATCCAGCCTGGCATTTTGCCTGATGTACTCTGCATGTAAGTTAACTAAGCAAGGTGACAATACACAGCCTTGACATACTCCTTTCCAGATTTGGAACCCGTCTGTTGTTTCACGTCCAGTTCTAACTGTTGCTTCTTAACCTGAGTACAGGTTTCTCAAGAGGCAGGTCAGGTGGACTGGTATTTCCATCTCTCTAAGAATTTTCTACTGTCGTGATCCACACAGTCAAAGGCTTTAGCATAGTCAACAAAACAGAAGTAGATGTTTTTTTGAAATTCCCTTGCTTTTTCTCTGACCCAATGGACGTCGGCAATTTGATCTCTGATTTCTCTGCCTTTCCTATATCCAGCTTGTACATCTGAAAGTTCTCGATTCCTGTACTATTGAAACCTAGCTTGAAGGACTTTGAGCATTACCTTGCTAACATGTGAAATGAGTACAGTTGTGTGGTGGTAGTTTGCACATTCTTTGGGATTGGAATGAAAACTGTCCTTTTCTAGTCCTGTGGCCACTTCTGAGTTTCCAAATATTGCTGGAATATTGAGTACTTTAGTAGCAGTATCTCTTAAGATTCAAAATAGCTCAAATGGAATTCCACCACCTCTACTAGCTTGGTTCATAGTAATCCTTTTAAGGCCCACTTGACTTCAGAAGGCAGAATGTCCGACTCTAAGTGAGTGACCACACCATTGTGGTATTCTGTGTCATTAATTAAATTTGTCTACTTACTGAGGTCAAACACTTTAGTAGCAATATTTTCTTGTCTTATCTCACACTGCATATCCAACCTATGAGCTAATCCTGTTAGAACTATGTTATAATATGTAATACTATATTCACAATCCAACCACTCTAACCACCTCCATTTCTTATACTTCACCCTAAACTTTATCCATCTTAAGCTTGTGTTTAGTCACTCAGTGTCTGGCTCTGTGTGACCCACTGGACTGTACCCTGCCAGGCTCCCCTGTCCATGGGATTTTTTAGGCAAAAATACTGGAGTGGCTTGCCATTTTCTTCCCAGAGTTTCTTTGCAACCCAGGGATTAAGCCTGAGTCTCCTGTGTCTCCTGCATAGCAGGCAAATTCTCTACCTACTGCAATTTTTGGAGATAATCTCCCTGCTTAAAGCTTTGTTCCTTTAATACCTTCTCTACAGAGGAGCCAGAATGGTCCTGTGAAAACACAAGTTGGATGATATCACTCCTCTGACGCAACCCTCCGGTGGCTTCCAATCCTAATCAGAGTAAAAGCTATGACCTTACACAGACCTACAATGTCTTGCATGATCTGGCCCCTCTTACCTTCTGATGCCCTCACATCTCTCTTCCCACACATTTTGTTCCAGGTCTTGCTAAAATTTACAGTAGTCTACCTACATCAGGGCATTTGTACATAATTCTCTCTTTTTAATCACTCTCCTTTTCACCCCACATCTGTATAGCTTGCTTTCTCACCGTTGGTTTTTACCCACATGTCATCTCTTCAGTGAGAACTGCAACACCCCTTCTTGGGCACTGTTTTTGCCCCATTTGTCACCCCAGAATTTATCATAACCAAATTCACTCTAATCTGCTTTACTTACTTAGTTTACTGTCAGTTTCTCTACTGGGACATAAAGTACATGAGAGAATGACTTTTGTCTCTATCCTCAGTGCCTTGAATGCTTCTGGGATGTTTGTCTTCTCAACAAACATCCAATTAATGAAAGATAAAACGAATGCACTCGTGAACAAATTAAAACATGAAAAAATTGTAATTCCAGTTTAAGCAAATTTAAATCAGTCTATTTACTGCAGGATTTCTTAGGGCTTTCAAATTCAATAATGCAGTTTATGCCTCTCCTGGGGGAGGATGTAGCAGATAAAATTCCTGATGATTTTTATACACATTTGATTACTGGTCTCAAAGGATATCTTTTGAGATATGTTTCCTAGACCTGTGCCGCTCAAAATGTACTTTGTATACCAGTGCTCATTCAGAATAAATTACTTATATGCAATGAGAAAAATACAAAAATGAAGAAGAGTAAAGATTTAGAAAAATTTGCTGTTACTTGACATTGCTGACAACAGCATTGTCAGTGGGCTTGTGTTGTGTTTTTATTTTTTTCCCCTCACTTCATTCTTCTAGTAAATCATCATCTTGGTTTTTAAAAAATTATTTTTAATAGAGTAATTGTTTTACAATGCTGTGTCAGGTTCTGCCATACAATAATGTGAGTCAGCCACAAGTACCCACATGTCACTTCCCTCCTGAACTTCCCTCTCATCCCTATTGCACCCCTCTAGGTTGTCACAGAGCACTGGGTTGAGCTCCCTGTGTCATCCAGCAGCTTCCCATTGGCTATCTGTTTTACATATGGTAATGTATATGTTTCAATGCTATTCTCTCAATTTGTCCCATCCTCTCCTTCCCCTGCTGTGTCCACAAATCTGTTCTCTAGGTCTACAAAGAAAAACAAATATTATATAATCATACATATGGAATCTAGAAAAAATGGTTCTGATAAATCTATTTACAAAGCAGGAATCAAAATATAGATATTACTACATTTTTAAAACACTATCCATTCATGACAGATTGAAGTGAAGAGAACTGAAAGTCATTCAGTTGTGTTCAACTCTTTGTGACACCATGGACTATAGAGTCCACGGAATTCTCCAGGACAGAATATTAGAGTGGGTAGCCTTTCCCTTCTCCAGGGGATCTTCCCAACCCAGGGATTGAACCCAGGTCTCCCGCATTGCAGGCAGATTCTTTACCAGCTGAGCCATGAGGAAAGCCCATGATAGATTAAATATAACAATAAAAAGAAAAAGCCTGGTCCTTACCACAGACATTTGAGAAGCAATTTCTTAAAGCACACATTGGGAAACATGTTCATGTCTAAAAGTATTTTTGTAAAAAGCTCTTTGAGATCCAGCTGCCACTTTTGTTTCTGGGCTACCTTCTTGCCATTTCTCCAGTTGCATCCTGTATGCCAACTGAGTCAGCTTGCTTTTCTGTGCCTCGCATTTATCCAGGCTGTTTATTTGCATGATAAGCCTTTGTCCTCCTTACCTGCCTGGTACACTTTTCCTTATCCTTCCAAACGCAGCTCCAAAGGCTGGTTCTATAAAAGAAATCCTCAGGTTCCCATAAACACATCTGTGTTGCCTCTCTCTGCTTCCATGACATTCTGGTAAGCTTATCACAAAGTTGACTCCACTCTCTTGAATTATTTTCTTTACCACAAACATGCATTGATCACCTGCAGTGTGCAGTCTATAGCAGGGTTCCCCAAACTCTGAGGATGCCGGATGATCTGAGGTGGAGCTGATGTAATTATAGAAATAGAGTGCACTAAGTGTAATGTGCTTGAGTCATCCCTACACCCGAAGAAGGCGATGGCACCCCACTCCAGTACTCTTTTGCCTGGAAAATCCCATGGACGGAGGAGCCTGGCAGGCTAAGAGTCCAGCACGACTGAGCGACTTCACTTTCACGTTTCACTTTTGTGCATTGGAGAAGTCAACGGCAACCCACTCCAGTGTTCTTGCCTGGAGAATCCCAGGGACGGGGGAACCTGGTGGGCTGCCGTCTATGGGGTCGTACAGCGTAGGACACAACTGAAGCAACTTAGCAGCAGCAGCAGCAGCATCCCTACACCATCCCCCCACCCAGTCTGTAGAAAAATCATCTTCCATAAAACCAGTCTCTGGTGCCAAAAAAGTTGGGGACTGCTGATCCATAGTTTCACTGGTAGAAATAAGTCCAAATTCTTGCTGTTTGGAATTCACTCTCTAGCAAACACAACATCATCTACTAAGTAAGTATTCAAAATTTATTGTTTAACAGATTTAGTAAGATATAATTCTCATACAATTCACCTAATTCCGTGATCTTTAAAGTATTCCCAGAGCTGTATAACCATCGCCACCATCAATTTTAGAGCATTTTCATCACCCCCTAAACTTGGACCCATTAGTAGCCTGTTCCTTTCGCTCTCACCCCACGCTCCATCCCCGGAGAACCACTAACCCACTTTCTGTGTCTATAGGATTGCCTGTTCCGGACTTCCCTATAAATTGAATTATACGATATATTATTTTGTGCCTGTCTTATTTCACTTAGAATAATATTTTCCAATATTCAACCACATTGTAGCATGTATTAGCACTTTATTCCTTCTTACTGCCAAATAATACTCCATTGCATGGGTATGCCATATTTATTCATACATGAACTGATGAACATTTAGTTTGTTTCTAATTCTTGGCTAGTAAAAATAATACTATTGTGAACACTCATATACAAAGTTTTGCATGGAAATATGTTCTCAATTCTCTGGAGTATATACCTAGGAGGGGAATCGCTGGGTCACATGATGTCATGTGCCCCTGCCAAGATATATTGATGGCTAACTCTTAGAATCTATGAATAGTAAATTAATAGTAAATTACAGATGTAATTAAGTTAAGGATCTTGAGATGAACTCATCTTTTACCTGGATGGGCCCTAAATCCAATGACAAGTGTTCTTATGAGATAGGAAAAAATGTTGATGAAAAGGCCATATGAAGATGAAAACAGAGATAGCAGTTATGTAACTAAAAACTATGAAACACTTGGAGTCACCAAAAACATGGAGGCAAGGAAGAAATCTCACCTAGAGATTTCAGAGGAAGCGTATCCCTGTCAAGGGATTTTATTTAGTCTTCTGAACGCCAGAACTATGAAAAGGTACATTTCTGTTTTTGAGGCTACCAAGTTTGCAGTCATTTATTATGGCACCCCTAGGAAACTAATATATACTGCAAGGCTATTTTAATGTTTCGAGGAACTTCCAGACTGTTTTTGAAAGCAGTCTGTAGTGTTTTACATTCCCATTAGCAATGCACGGAGTTCCAGTTTTTCCATATCCTTGTCAATACTTCATATGATCTGTCTTTTTTTATTACAGCCATAGTACTGAGTGTGGAGTAGTATCTCGATTTAATTTTTAAATTGAAATATAAGTGACATACAATAGTATGCTAGTTTCAAGTGTACTAAGCAGTGATTTGACATTGGCACGAATTAAGTAGTTGGACAAACGTAGTAACCATCTTTCCCGTACAAACTTTTTACAGTATTACTCATCGTATTCCTTATCTTGTATATTATGTCCCTGTGGTTTATTTTATAACTGGAGGTTGTACCTCTTAACCTCCTTCCCCAGTTTTGCCTCCCAGTCTTCCCCTCTGGCAGGCACTTGTTTGTCTTCTGTATCTATGAGCCTGTTTTTATTTGTTTGTTTTATAATTTCAGTAAGTTCAGTTCAGTCGCTCAGTCGTGTCCTACACTTTGTGACCCCATGGACTGCAGCACACCAGGTTTCCCTGTTCATCATCAACTCCCAGAGCTTGCTCAAACTCATGTCCTTTGAGTCGGTGATGCCATCCCACCATCTCATCCTCTGTTTGTCCCCTTCTCCTCCTGCGTTCAATCTTTTCCAGCATCAGGCTCTTTTCCAAGGAGCCAGTTCTTTCCATCAAGTGGCCAAAGTATTGGAGTTTCAGCTTCAGCATCGGTCCTTCCAATGAATATTCAGGACTGATTTCCTTTAGGATTGACTGGTTTGATCTCCTTGCAGTCCAGGGGACTCTCAAGAGTTTTCTCCAACACTAAAGAGTTCAAAAGTATCCATTCTTTGGTGCTCAGCTTTCTTTATAGTCCAACTCTTACATCCATACATGACTACTGGAAAAACCATAGCTTTGACTAGACAGACCTTTGCCAGCAAAGTGATGTCTCTGCTTTTTAATATGCTGTCTAGGTTGGTCATAGCTTTTCTTCCAAGGAGCAAGCGTCTTTTAATTTCATGACTGCAGTCACCATCTGCAGTGATTTTGGAGCCCAAGAAAATAAAGTCTGTTGCTGTTTCCATTGTTTCCCCACCTATTTGCCATGAAGTGATGGGACGGATGTCATGATCTTAGTTTTCTGAATGTTGAGTTTGAAGCCAGCTTTTTCACTCTCCTCTTTAACTTTTATCAAGAGGCTCTTTAGTTTTGTAATTTAGATTCCAAATATAAGTGAGATCATACAGTAAAATTTGTCTTTCTCTGACTAATTTCACTTAGCAGGATACTCTCTAGGTCCATCCATGGTATCACGAATGGCAATATTTCATTTTCACTTTTTTGTGTCTAATACTCCATTGTGTGTATATGTATGTATACCTGCCACGTCTTTAACCATTCATCTATCAGTGGACACTTAGGTTGCTTACCATATCTTAGCTACTGTAAATAATGCTATAGTAAACATTAATGTGCGTATATATTTCTGAATTGGTGTTTGCTTTATTCAGGTAAATAACTAGAAATGAAATTGCTGGATTATTAGGCAATTCTAGTTTTTAATTTTTTGGAACCTTCACACTCACACTGTTTTCCATAGTGACTGCACCAACATACAGTCCCATAAACAGTGCACAAGGGGTCTCATCTACATCCTCACCATGTGTTGTTTGTTGTCAACTAAATTTTGGTTCTCCAGTACTTTGGCCACCTCATGCGAAGAGTTGACTCATTGGAAAAGACTCTGATGCTGAGAGGGATTGAGGGCAGGAGGAGAAGAGGACAACAGAGGATGAGATGGCTGGATGGCATCACTGAGTCGATGGACGTGAGTCTGAGTGAACTCCGGGAGTTAATGATGGGCAGGGGGGCCTGGCGTGCTGCGATTCATGTGGTCGCAAAGAGTTGGACACGACTGAGTGACTGAACTGAACTGAAGTTTTGGTTTGTATTCCCCTGATGCTAAACATGATTAACCATCTTTTTCATGTGTTTATTGGCCATTTATGTATCTTTGGAGATATGTCTATATAGATCTTTTGCTCATTTTTCACATTAGACTGTTTTCATTATTGGTTTATGATTATTTTGCTATCTATACAAATTGTCCTGATCTTATATAATAATTTTCAAATATTTTCTCCCATTCTGTGTATTATGTTTTCACTTTTAGATGTTGCCCTTTGAAGCACAAAAGCTTGTAGTTCTAATGCAGAACTAATTTATCTTTTTTTGTCACTTGAACTTTTGGTGTCATATCTGAGAACCTCTCATCTAATCAAGGTCATGAAGATATACTCTATATTCTTATGAATGTGATTTAGGAATATAATCCACTTGAGTTCATTTTTATGTGCATTATGAAGAAGAGATCCAATTTTATTCTTTTTCAGGTTGATATCCAATTTTCTGGCATCCTTTGTTTTGACACCCTTGTCAAAAATCACTGACCATAAACCTGAAGGTCTATTCACTGCACTCTTTTACCTATATTTTATCCTTATTTTAGCTGTGTCCTTTCTTATCACATACTTTTTTGATTACTATAGCATTTTAGGAAGCTTTAAAATTGAGGAATATGAGTTCTTTAACTTTGTCCTTTCATGACATTGCTCTATTAGTCTCTAATTTCCACATGAACTTTAAGGCCAGCTTGCCAACTTCTGCCAAAAAAAATAAAATGCCAGCTGGGATTATGATAGAAAGTGAACAGTGACAGCGTTAGTCACTCATTCATGTCCGACTCTTTGCAACCCCATGGACTGTAGCCCATCAGTTTCCTCTGTCCATGGAATTCTACAGGCAAGAATACTAGAGTGGGTTGCCATCCCCTTCTCCAGGGGATCTTCCTGACTCAGGGATCAAACCTGCGTCTCCTGCATTGCACACAGAATCTTTACTATATGAGTCATTAGCAAAGCAGGGATTGTGGTAAATCTATAGATTACTTTGATATCATTTTAATAATATTAAATCTGCTGATCCAAGAACATGTAATACCTTTCAATTTAGTCTTTCACAATATTTTGGAGTTTCAGAGTATAACCTTTAATTTTTGTTCTTAAACTTTTTCTTTTTTTTTTAATTTTTTATTTTTTTTAAATTTTAAAATCTTTAATTCTTACATGCATTCCCAAACATGAACCCCCCTCCCACCTCCCTCCCCATAACACCTCTCTGGGTTATAAATGGAATTCTCTTAATTTCATTTTTTGATTATACATTGGTAGTACATAAAAATACAATTGATAGGGACTTTGCTTTTCAATGCAGGGGGTGTGGGTTTGATCCCTGATCGGGGAGCTAAGAGCTAACATACCTTGCCTCACTACCAAAAAATAAAAATAAAAATAAATGCAATATTGTAAAAAATTCAATAAAGATGAGAAAAGATGAGAAAAAATACAACTGATATGGTATACTTCAAGCTTTCTGGACTTGTTTATTAGCTCTGATAGTTTTGTGTGTGTTTGTGTGTGTGTGTGTGGATTCCTCAGGATTTTCTAAATATAAAATGACATTATCTGCAAAAAAAGAGATAATTTTATTTCTTCCTATTCAGTCTGGATGTATTTCTATTTTTTTTCCCTTGCCTAACTGCCCTGGTTAAAACTTCTTTAGAATGTCACGTTAAAATGGCAACAGTAGACATCCTTGATTTTCCTTATCCTAGAGGGAAAACATTCTGTCTTTCATCTGTAAGTATGTTAGCTATAGGTTTTTTGTCTATATAATCTATTCTTAGCTTCTTCCATAGATTATGCATTATAAACAAATGGGATTTTTATCGTGAAAAGGTGTTGCATTTTGCCAAATGCTTTTTCTGTATTTATTGAGAGGATCATATGGCTTTTATTCTTTATTCTATAGTTTTTTAATTATGTTAATAGTTTTTTGCATGTTAAAAAACCTTATATTCCTGGGACAAATCTCATTTGTTCATAGTGTATAATTCTTTTTATATGTTGCTGTCTTCAGTTTGCTAATATTTTTCTGGCAGTTTTTCTCAATATATAAGAGATATTGGTCTTTTGCAATGTCTTCATCAGATTTTGGTATCAGGTAATAATACTGGCCTCCTAAAATGAGTTGGAGTTTGTTTCCTCACCTTCTAATTCTTTAAATATTTGGCAGAACTCACCAAAGAAGCCATTTGACCTGGAGGCTTAATAAATTATTTTAAAATTACTTATTCAATGTCATTTCATGTTACAGATCTATTTAGATTTTCTATTTCACTTTGAGTCAATATGGGTAGTTCGTTTTTCTAAAAATGTGTTATCTAATCTGATACTTCATTTTGTAGAATGCAGATGTTTACAGTGTTCCCCTTATTTCTGTAAACTCTAGTGATGTCTCCTCTCTCACTCCTATTAATTTCAGCCTTTTTTTCTTGATCAATATAGACAATGTTTTCTTTTGCAAAACATTTAATTGATTTTGTTTTCCTATTTGACTTATTTCTAAATTTCTTATTTACTTTCTTCTACGTTGGAAAGTTTAACTTGCTCTTTATGCATGCTGCTGCTAAGTCGCTTCAGTCATGTCTGACTCTGTGCAACCCCATAGACGGCAGCCCACCAGGCTCCCCTGTCCCTGAGATTCTCCAGGCAAGAACAATGGAGTGGGTTGCCATTTCCTTCTCCAATGCATGAAAGTGAAAGTGAATTTGTTCAGTCATGTCCAACTCTTAGCAACCCCATGGACTGCAGTCTTATATATATATATACATATTTAATTTTTTTAAGTTAGCAAGTCATGTCATTAATTTGAGATTCTTCTTCTTTTTTATAATATGGACACATAAATTTCCCTCTAAGCACTGCTTTAGCTGCATCCAGTAAGTTTTAGTATTCATTTTATCTCAAAGTACTTTCTAATTTTGCTTGTAATTTTTTGACCAATTTATTATTTGTTTTGTGCCTAATTTCCCATAATTATAGATTTCTAAGAGTCTTTTTGTTATAGATTTCTAATTTCATTCCATTGTAATCTAAGGCTATGCTTTGTATGATCTCAATCCTTTTAAATTTATTGCGGTTTGTTTTATGTGCTAACATACAGTTTATCCTGGAGAATGTTCCATGTGCTCTTGAAGAATGTGTATTCTCTTATTTATAGTGGTATTTAAGTCTTCTATTTCCATGATCTTTTGACTAGCTGAGAATTTAAATTTTAATAAATACATTTAAAATATAATACATTAATTCTCTTTTTCCATTTCTCATAAAAAACAGTAAAATAAGAAATAATTTGGCATAATCAACGGGTGGATGACCTTCCCTTTTCCAGATTAAAGCTGGGCTAATGGCTGCTTTCTACTCACAGGATTCAACACATGTCCCTTCCCTTGCCTCAATCAATCAGTTCTAGGTCTGAGCACAGAAGACTGCTTAACCAAATACCCCAGTGTACAAGTCAGTGGGAAACAGAACTCAGTTTACTTAATTTTCATCAGTAGTCTAGGCTAATGTCCAGTGTCCTGGGGGACTTAATTGACATTTATAGAACATTCCATTGAAAAGCAACAGAATACACATTCTTTTAAGGTGTACATGAAACATTCTCCAGAATAGATCACATTCTGGGCCATAAGGCAACTCTTAGTCAATTTAAGAAAACTGAAGTCATAAAGAAGCATCTTTTTCCAACTACAATGCTATGAGATTAGAAATCAACTACAAGAGATAAAAAACTAAAAAAATAAAAACACATGGAGGCTAAACAATATGCTACTAAACATCCAATGGACCAAAGGCAAAATCACAAAAAAATCTAGAGACAAATAACGTGAAAGCATGATGATCCAAAATCTATGGGGTGCAGCAAAAACATCTCTAAGAAGGAACAGAGCAGTATAATCTTACCTCCGTAAATAAAAAAATTCCAAATAAACAACCTAATCTTATACCCAAAGCACTAGAGAAAGAAGAGCAAGCAAAACCCAAATTAGCAGAAGGAAAAAAAAAAAAATCACAAAGCTCAGAGCAGAAATAAACAAAATAAATAGACATGAAGAGAATAGAAAAGATCAATGAAACTAAAAACTTGGTTTTTGAAAAGATAAAGAGAGCTCGAACTAATAAAATTAGAACTGGAAAGAAAAAGTTACAACTGACACCACAGAAATACAAAGAATCATGAGACTATTACAAGCAACTATACGCAATAAAATGGACAACCTGGAAGAAAAGGACAAATTCTTAGAAAGTGACAATCTCTCATAACTGAACCAGAAAGAAATAGAATATATGAACAGGCCAATCACAATTACTGAAATTGAAACTGTGATTTAAAAATTCCCAACAAACAAAAGTCAAAGACCAGAGTCACAGGTGAATTCTATCAAATATTTAGAAGAGTTAACACTTATCCTTCTGAAACTATTCCAAAAAAACTTCAGAGGAAGGAACACTCCCAAATTTACTCTATGAGACCACCATCACCCTGATACTAAAATCAGAAAAATTACAGGCCGACATCACTGATGAATATAAATGCAAAAATCTTCAACAAAATATTAGCAAACCAAATACAATACATTAAAAGGATCATACACCATGATTAAGTGAGAGTTATCCCAGGGATGTAAGTACTTTTCAGTATCTCCAAATCAATCAGTGTTACACAGCACATTAACAATTTGAAGAATGAAAACCATTTGATCATCTCAACAGATTCAGGAAAAGCTTTTCACAAAATTCAACACCCATTTATGATAAAAACTAGACTTTAGAACTTACAAGTTATATGATATTGAACAATTTGCTTACCTTCTTTGTTCCTCTGTCTTTCAATCTGGAAGTCAGGCATGAAAACAAATCTTATAGGATTGGAATAAATGTTAAAACTACATGGCACATAATAGCACTCTCCTCAAATAGTAGATTAAAATGCACAAATAACAATCTTTACCTTCTTACTCTGATTTCTTTTTACCGTCAAACTCTCAGAAGAAAGAATCTGAGCTCTTTCTGAAGCCCAAATTGCTGACCTTGTCTTCTCAACCTGTCCAGTACCTGCAAACAACTGGTACTCTTTTGGTAGGCAAGGATGGGTAAGGATGGAGTCGAACATCTTCCTGTTTCTTTGGCTATCAGCTAGAATTCCACCATGAATGAATTGCTCACCTGGTCCCATACAGCTGCTCACATTAGCATCCTATCCCTGTAACACTCAAGTTCTCCATGATGTTTTATATTCTAAGCACCGCTTCTGCATGTACTGCTACCTGAAGCCAGGCTCACTCTCTTGCCTTTTTCTGTTGCTGCCGTACGTCTTCCATTTATTCAGGTTACTGGAATTCCAAAATCCTTAGGATTCACCCAGCTAAATAATGTACAGTAAACACCGAATTCCAGGGTCATATTGACTGTGTTAATAATATGCAGTAGATATATCTGACACTTCAGGGAACTTAGTTTCTCAACAGTGACCCAGACAGTTCCTTAATCCAGGTCAGATGACAGATTGATCATTAACCTCATTCTTATGGACGTGTTCTTCCCCAAAATGAGCTATTATAAATAATTATCTGGCATTTTATCAACAAATACCATCCATTAACCAACATGTTCACTGCCAGTTCAGTGATCATTATCATAGTGATAACCCATATCACTAAAAGATCTTGAAATTACTTCAGAATAAAAAGTGGGAGAAAGTAAGAGTTTAAAAAAAAAGTATGAGGGACAGTGAAATAGATCAAATAATACTCAGCATGTTTTAATAATAAAGGTACAACACATTCCTGCAATGTCCTCAAAACCCCATCCCACTTACAGAAAATACCCCATGTAATATTTCCAAATGGAGCTCCTATATTAGGAAAATCAAAATAGTTTAGAGTTGGCTAGATCTTTCCAAAATGTATGCTGCCACCCCACCCTGAATCATAATGTGGAACCGTCCAGAACATTGGTCAGTAGAAGTGGAACAAACTTATCTAATCCTGAAAGACAGAACATGTCAGTGTCTATTATTATATTTACCAACCTACACTTTAAGGAAACAGCCCCCCTTTCCTTGACCTGGAGACTTTCCAAGTCAGAAACCTTTTCAGACACATAGCATGACAAAGATCTAAACAGAAAATAAAAGAAAACTGATACAGTAAGTTTTCATCTGGGTTTGATATCATTTTTGTTATTTAACAATGATTCCACAACAGAATTGCTGCTCTGCTGGGCACATAGTATACATTTTGGTTTGATTAAAAAGGCTGAGGAAGTGTGAGAGATGCCTGAAAGAAATGTCTGTTCAATCTGACAACTTTCTCTGCCTTTCTCTCTCTTTAGATTTCTGTGGGAGCTTATTTGTCTATAGACACTCTGCCTTAATATGTGGAGCTTCCCCTGAGAACTAGTACCCCTTTCCCAGTAATGGTGGAACCACTTGCAAGTTATTGCACTAGAATGAATGGGCTGCAAAACCATGACCATCTTATCCCCCAAAATGATATGTGAAAAGAAGCAACACAAGATGTTTATCTTCATGAGCCCATGATCAATTGGAGGACCACATAGAACTCATAGGAGACACGCCCGAGGAAGATATCAGAATATACAATGAAAATTTTAGAACTGGTTTTCTGCCAATATGGTACTGGCACAAAGACATATAGATCAATGGAACTGGATAGATAGCCCAGAAATAAACCCACACACATATAGTCAATCTATGACAAAGGAGGTGATAATACACAATGGAAAAAAGGTAGTCTCTTCAAGAAGTGGTGCTGGGAAAACTGGACAGCTACATATAAAAGAATAAAAGTAGAACATTCTCTAACACCATATACAAAAATAAATTCAAACTAAAGAATGCAAGACCAGGTACTATAAAACTCCTAGAGGAAAACATAGGTAGAACTTTCTTTTACATAAATTAGAGCAATATTTTTTCAGATACATCTCCCAAAACAACAGAAATAAAAACAAAAAATTTTAAATGTGGCCTAGTTAAACTTACGGAGAAGGCAATGGCAACCCACTCCAGTACTCTTGAGCTTTTTCATAGTAAAGTGAAAGAGAAATCGCTCAGTCGTGTCCAACTCTTTGCGACCCCATGGACTGTAGCCTACCAGTCTCCTCCGTCTATGGCATTTTCCAGGCAAGAATACTGGAGTGGGATGCCATTTCCTTCTCCAAGGGATCTTCCTGACCCAGGGATCGAACCCTGGTCTCCCGCATTGTAGGCAGATGCTTTACCATCTGAGCCACCAGGGAAACTATAAACAAAGCAAAAACACAGCATACAAACTGGGAGAAAATATTTGCAAACAGTGTGACCAACAAGGGATTAATTTCCAAAATATTCAAACAGCATATACAGCTCAGTTAAAAAAGAAATCATAAAATAGGCAGATCTAAACAGGTACTTCTGCAGAGAAGACAAATAGATGGCCAACAGGCAATGACAAGATGCTCAAAATCACTAATTATTAGAGAACTGCAAATCAAATCTATAATGAGATATTACTTCACACCGGTTAGAAGGAACAGTGAAGTCACTCAGTCGTGTCTGACTCTTTGCCACCCCATGGACTGTAGCCTGCCAGGTGCCTCCATCCATGGAATTTTCCAGGCAAGAGTACTGAAATGGGTTGCCATTTCCTTCTTCAGCGGATCTTCCTGACCCAGGGATCGAACCCGGTCTCCTGCGTTGCAGGCAGCCACTTTACCGTCTGAGCCACCTGGGAAGCCCCCAAATACTTATTTATTTGGCTGTGCTGGGTCTTAGTTGTGGCATGTAGGATCTTAGTTCCCCAACTAGGGATCAAACCTGGGCTCCTTGTCTTGGAAGCATAGGGGTCTCAGCCACTGGACCACCAGGGAAGTCCCTGGTTAGAATGACCATCAAAATGTTTACAAAAAATAAATGCTGGAGAGGATATGGAGAAAAGGAACCCTCCTGCACTGTCAGAGGAAATGTATTAACAAATTGGTACATCCACTATGGAGAACAGTATGGAGGTTCCTTAAAAACAACTAAAAATCGAGTTATGATCCAGTGATTCCATTCTTGGGCCTATCTGGAAAAGTTGCAAACTATAATTCAAAAAGATACATGTACCCTTATGTCCACACAGTACTATTAGCCAAGACATGAAAGGATTGAGAGACTGCCGTTTACAGCAACATGGATGGACCTCAATTATCATTCTAAATGAAGTCAGAGAAGGACAAATGTCATATGATACCACTTATTTGTGGATCTAAAACATGACACACAGGAACTTATTTACAAAGCAGAAATTGACATCGAAAATAAATGCATGGTTACCAAAGGGAAAAGGAGAGGCGGGATAAATTAGGAGTCTAAGATTAAAATATGTTCTTGTTATATCCTTGCTAATTCGTGTCCGACTCTTTGTGACCCCAGAGACTGAATGTAGTCTCCTCTGTCCATGGGATTTATCAAGCAAGAGTACTGGAGTGGGTTGCCATTTCCTTCTCGAGATTAAAATATACACACTACCATATAGAAAATAGATAACCAACAAGGACTACTGTAAGCACAGAGAACTGCATTCAGTACTTGTGATAACTGATAATGAAAAAGAATCTAAGGAATCTATAAAAGAATTCAATAACCTATAATGAAAAAGAATACACATAAATAATTTACTTTGCTGTACACTTTCTTGCCTGGCAAATCCCATGGGCGGAGGAGCCTGGAAGGCTGCAGTCCATGGGGTCGTAGAGGGTCGGACACGACTGAGCGACTTCACTTTCACTTTTCACTTTCATGCATTGGAGAAGGAAATGGCAATCCACTCCAGCGTTCTTGCCTGGAGAATCCCAGGGACGGCGGAGCCTGGTGTGCTGCCGTCTATGGGGTCACACAGAGTCGGACACGACTGAAGTGACTTAGCAGCAGCAGCACACTTCCAGGTGTACAGCAGGTGGCGCTAGTGGTAAAGAACCCGCCTGCCAACGCAGGTTAGACATAAGACATGCTGGTTTGATCCCTGGGTCAGGAAGATCCCCTGAAGAAGGGGATGGCAACCCACTCCAGTATTCTTGCCTGGAGAATTCCGTAGACAGTGGAGCCTTGGCGGGCTACAGTCCACAGGGTCACACAGAGTCGGATACGACTGAAGCGACTTATCACGGCAGCTGTACACCTAAAACTTAACACATTATAAATCAGCTATATTTCAATAGAATTTTTTTTTTTTAAGAAAATTTGGAATTGAAATTTTGGGACTCCTGGAATCCTTCTGTGTTATAATGACTATGATTTTTGAATAAAAGGAGCATGGCATTTTTTGAAAATTAGACCACCATGATGCATTTTTGACATTTCTGAGGACCTCTTCCACTTTGTTGTGTCAAATGGGCATCCACACTGGTCAGGTCGTATTCTTAGTGCTAGGTGGCTCAGGGTCACTGAGGGTGTGGCCATACTGACAAACGAGAGCCATAAAACTTTAGGAAACCTCCTGATATCTGCATGGGCAGAGAGGCTTGGGTAGCATCAGCAGATCTGGAAAGATCCTGCTATGTTTACATATAGTACTGATGGTAACAAACTCAGAAAATCTGCTCCAGAGGACCCCCTGTGAGAGTTATGAATAGGACAGATTGATGAGCTTCCAGTTAGTTTACTGGAGAAGGTTACAGGGCTACATAATCACATGCCTGATTTCTTAAACCCAGGTTCTAAAGAGGTGGAGAAGATAGATTCCAAGATGAACAGTCAAAAGGGACAAGTATGCCAGAAGACAAGGATGATCAGACAGTTACTAAAAGAATTAAAATGTACTAGGAAGGACAATACGGCGGAGCCTGGTGGGCTGCAGTCTGTGGGGTCACTAAGAGTCGGGCATGACTGAGAGACTTCACTTTCACTTTTCACTTTCATGCACTGGAGAAGGAAATGGCAACCCACTCCAGTGTTCTTGCCTGGAGAATCCCAGGGATGGGGGAGCCTGGTGGGCTGCCGTCTATGGGGTCTCACAGAGTTGGACGTGACTGAAGCAACTTAGCAGCAGCAACAGCAGCAGCAGCAGGAAGGACAATAAACGTCAGAAAGGCCAAGTGTGTGAGCAAGTCCTGAGCTTACACTCTTGTGTAGCAACGGGAAATATTCTGGGCAAACAGAGAACAAGTCTATTGCCAAGTGTAAGCTCTGGGCTTCCACTGCAAGCACACTAGCTCTGAGCAACACCCACTGTCACCAGTGCGGAGAGGGCCAGAAAGACCCAATCCCCAAAGGAAACGTCACAGATCAAGAGAAAGCTCGGCAGGCTCTGCCTTGACCACTCATCCTCCGCAGTGCATCCTTGTTCTCCGGCATTGGAGACTTGCAGTAATTCATACCTGCAACTGTGTAGGCTGTGAACATGGCTCTTCACACCTAACAGTGTCCCTCTTTATGGGAACTGGAATCCCAGTGGTGGCTGTGTGCCTGTGGATCTGGGGTCACCCAGAAAGCAAAAGGAAATCCAGGCTGAGCATCATTTCTGGCTTAATAAGACCTTGGAAAGTGCTCTTTTAATAATTTTCTCTTCAACTGTATGATGGCTGAATTCAGATATTGTGAGTCTCAATGTCTGGACAAAATTTGATTTAGTTAAGTGAACTCTAACTTTCCAACCAAAAAAAGTAAGTCCTGTTTAAGGTGTTTAACATTTTTAAATTCTTAAAGCAAAACGGTTTTCTTATTACCGTTGAAATTCATATTTTTGTACACATTGTTCAATATGAAGTCTTTACACACAGCCACCAGTTTCCAAAACTAATTTTGTCCTACTAAACTTATATTGTAAAACATGTACAGAATAAAACATTTTAAAAATAAAATATATATCATTTTGTTATAGTCAATAATTGCTTTTTAAAATGTTTTGAATTTTTTCACAATAATCAGTATAATTTTTTCAGAGAAAATAAATGCCTCATATATGAAATATACTACAATGCAGTCTCTTCTTAAAAAAAATAAACTACAAGCACATTTTAAAATATGATCCTTTACTTTCCTTATAAAGATAAAGCTTCGTAGAAGTAACGTGGGAAAGCAAAATGTTTTTCCTGGTCAGCTAGGGATTTTTCATACAGTTCCTCTACTGCCCTCTAAAGTTCAAGAACAACATGGCAACTCTCCTTGGAAGGCAGTACTTCATTCATTTGAAATAGCAAAATTATTGAGACCCCAGAGGGAATCAGGTCCATTAGTTCCCAGATGGCAAGGCACATCTGCCTAAATGCAAGGTCTACAATTGAGAAGACTTGATACAGAATAGAGAACTTAGAAGATAGGCTATCTTAGCCCTGATGCCAGAGTTATTAAATGGGTCCCTATTTTTCATTTTTAATACATGACCTCATTACACTAGTAGCCAGACATTTGCATCTTTAAAACATTCAGTCCTTCGGGATGTTTCTAAATTGTGTTTTTGTGCTTTTATGTAACTTATACCATAATTATGACAGCGCCGCATTACAAGGAAAGAATTGGAGACCGTGCAGGTAATACTGAGAATGTACATGAAACATAGTTCATAAAACTATGTTTCAGAACATGTCCTATGTTGCTTCACAGGATCATCTTACTAGTGTACGCTGGGACATGTGAAGTCTGGGGTCTTTAAGTGTGGTCAGACGCTTAAACCTGAGGATAGACTGCACTGTTCCAGAGAAAGATGTGGGCAAAAAGAAGGCCTTGTAGAACCGTCTGGAAGAGGTAGGAAAAGGGGGGAAACTCCCTTTTATTTGTTTTTATTTTTACACTGAAAGTGTGGCAGGGAGTAAAGGAAGAAAGACAGGAATAAAGGAAGGGAAGAAAAAGGCGAAAGCAACAATTCAGGGAATATAAAGCAATATAGAACATCTATTGTGCCCCCAACTTTTCACTCCGTACTTGTTTGTTCACATAAACATGTAAGGTGTTACTTATATTTTAAGAGATGAAAGCTGGTTTGTTCCAGTCATATAGGTGTTAAGCGCCAGAGCAAAGTGCAGAAAGGAAGGCAACTGGATGTGGCTTATCTTGCATCTCTCAATGCTTTGACCAGATAGCCTCCTGGGTCCCAGAAAGCAAGGGTAATTACGAACTCAAAGAGTCTTTGTTGACACACTGAAAAGTCACAGGGAGGAAGTGTGTTACAAGAGAATTCTTGGCCAGATTCCTGATTCAAGGCCCAAGTACTAATAAAAAGAGATTAACAAATAGATTGCCCTCTCTGGAAGTCTGTACTTGTTGAGATACTATTAACAACTCTAGCTGTCTATCAGTAGGTTGACACGGATGAATAGCTAGGCCTAAGTATCAATGCTTTCAGTTCTGTGATTCTCAAAATGTGGTCCCCGGACCAGCAGCATCAGCATCACATGGGAATTATTATAAATATAAATGTCAGCACTTGCCCACTCTCAGATCCATTAAGTAATAATTTTTGAAGTGAGGCCCAGAAACCTGTGTTTAAGCAAGCGCTGCAGGGGACTTAGGGGCATGCTCAAGTCTGAGAATTAGGTTTGGACAAGTCCTTTACTTTGTGTAGCTCATGTTCCGGGTTCCTTTTACCATCAGTCCTGCTGTAGGTACTGAGGGAAAACTTTTACCGTAGACCTAATAAAATGCTCTGTTCTCCTGGAGGAAGATAACTTAAATCCCCTTTCCTCATGTTAGCTGTGGATTGATTGAAATAAGGACAGTAAACTCCCATTGCTAAGGTTCTAATTGATTTCCTAATTGGGTAGAAGAAAGAGATTAGGCAGTTAGGGCATTACAAAGAAATGGAAAGATATCCCATGTTCTTGGATTGGAATGATCAATGTTGTTTATATGGCCATACTACCTAAAGCAATCTATAGATTTAATGTGATCCCTATCAAATCACCCATGGCATTTTCCACATAACTAGAACAAATCATCCTAAAGTTTATATGGAAGCATGAAAGACACAGAATTGCTAAAGCAATCCTGAGGAAAAAGAATAAAGCAGGAGACATAACCCTCCCAGATGTCAGATTATATTACAAAGCTACAGTAATCAAAGGGCTTCCCATGTGGTACTAGTGATAAAGGAACTGCCTACCAATACAGGAGATTCAAGAGACATGGGTTCGATTCCTGGGTGGGGGAGATCCCCTGGAGGAGTGGTGTACCCACTCCAGTATTCTTGCCAGGAGAATCTCATGGACTGAGAAGCCTGGCAGGCTGTAGTCCATAGGGTCGCAAAAAGTCAGACATGACTGAAGTGACTTAGCATGCACGCACAGTAGTCAAAACAGTGTGGTACTGGCACGAAAACAGTCCCATGGATTGATGGAACAGAATGGAGAGCTCAGAAATAAACCCACACTCCTACAGTCAATTAATCTTCAACAAAGGAGGCAAGAATATACAACGGGAAAAAGTCTCTTCACCAAGGGACGATGGGAAAGTTGTAAGTCAATGAAATTAGAACACACTTTCATACCATACAAAAAATAAATAAATAAACTCAAAATGACTTATAGACTTAAACATAAGATATGACACCAAAAACTCCTGGAAGAGAACACAGGAAAATATTGTCTGACATAAATCATACCAATGTTTTCTTAGGGCAGTCTCCCAAGGCAATATAAATAAAAGCAAAAACAGCAAATAGGATGCAATTAAACTTGAAAGCTTTTGCACAGCAAATGAAAGTATAAACAGAATGAAAAGACTACCTATGGAAAATTTGCAAACAATGTGACTGACAAGGGCTTAATATTCAAACAGCTCATACAGCTCAACAACAACAAACACCCAGTTGAAAAATGGGCAGAAAAACTAAACAGACATTTCTCCAAAGTAGATACATGCAAAAGATGTTCAACATTGCCAATTATTATAAAAATGCATATCAAAACTATAAGGAGAAGCCACCTCACACTAGTCAGAATGGCCATCATCAAAACATGAATGACTAGATGTCCATTGACAGATGAATGGGTAAAGACGTTTAGGTACACACAGACGATGGAATATTACTTAACCATAAAAGGGAACAAATTTGAGTCTGTTGAAATGAGGTGGATTAACCTGGTTACATACAGTGAAGTAAGTCAGGAAAAAAAAATATCACGTCAATGCATATATACAGAATCTAGAAAAATGGTACTGATGAATCTATTTGCATGGCAGGAAGAGAGACACAGATGAAGAGGATGCTCTGTGGACACAGCAGGTGAAGGAGAGGGTGGGGCAAACCAAGAGTGTAGCTTTGGCATACATAGACCACCGTCTGTAAAACAGAAAGCTGTGGGAAGCTGCTGTACAACACAGGGCGCCCAGCCTGGCGTTCTGTGACAACCCCAGGGGAGTGGGATGGGGGGATAGCAGGGAGGTTCAAGAGGGAGGGGATACACACACACACACATACACACATACTTATGATTGATTCACGTTGTTATACAGCAAAACCAACACAACATTGTTAAGTAATTATCCACCAATTAAAAATGGAAAAAAAGTATACAAATGATAAATGCTGGAGAGGGTATGGTGAAAGCAAACCCTCCTACACTGTTGGTGGGACTGTAAATTGGTACAACCACTATGTAGATCAGTATAGAGGTTCCTTAAAAAAATAAAAATAAAGCTACCATATGATCCAGCAATCCCAATCCTGGGCATACACTCAGACAAAACTATGATTCAGAAAGATACATGCACCTCAGTGTTCACTGCAACACTATTTACAATAACCAAGCTATGAAAGCAACCTAAATCACCATCAGCAGAGGAATGATTAAAGATGTAGTACGTATATACAATGAAATACTGCTCAACGGTAAAAATAATGAAGCAATGCCATTTGTAGTAACGTGGATGAACCTAGAGATTATTAACAGTGAAGTAAGTCAGAAAGAGAAAGACAAAGACAAATCCCGATATCACTTATATGTGGAATCTAAAATAGGACACTAATGAACTTATCTATGAAACAGAAACAGACTCCTAGACATAGAGCACACACTTGTGGTTGCCACGGTGGACGGGGTGGGAGAGGGATGGAGTGGGAGTTCGGGATTAGTAGATGTAAACTATTATATATAAAACGGATAACAATAAGGCCCTATCATATAGTACAGGGAACTATATTAAATATCCTGTGAAAAACAAGACTGTCTAACTGAATCACTTTGCTGCCTGAAAGAAATTAACACATTATACAACTATGCTGCTGCTGCTGCTAAGTCACTTCAGTCGTGTCCAACTCTGCGACCCCATAGACGGCAGCCCACCAGGTGTGGGGTGCCATTGCCTTCTCCTTATACTTACTTCAATTTTAAAAATTTGAGGAATTAGGTAAGAATAATGAGAAAATTACTGATGGCCTTTATCTCTCAACTTCTAGAAGTGAGGCATTTTATGTATTGTCATGATTATATTAATGGAGCTGAACGACTTTCCTTGTATTTTCACTTTGTGCTCAGAAACATTTGTATAAACTAGTTTCTACAGGTTGTGGAAGAGGGACACTTAGTCCACTTGATTTGCTTTTTCACAAAGGCTTTATGATCACTATATAATTTTAATCCCATATTATATTTGCCAAACAGGTATGTCACTATTTCCATTTTACAGGTGAGGACATAGGTTCTTACCAGCTACTGGCTCAGCTGTGGGATGAGATTCAAACAGAACTCCTTCTGTCCTTAAATGTGACATTCAAATGGGAGAAGTCCATGATATCCTTTGGGAGGCAGACAATGTATCATACTTGGTTTTATATCCCTAGAAATATCTAGTAAAGCATCTGATTACCTGATATGGAAGATCATTAAACAGATTTCCTGACAAAAAAATGTATATTTACTATTACAGTTTGCATTTAGAGAAAGGAAATAGAAAACACAAACCAGTTACATGAATGAGAAAACCAATTTTGTTGTGTTCATCTGCTTTAATTTGTGGGTTTGTACAAGCTTCCCAGGTGGTGCTAGTGGTAAAGAATCCACCTGCCAATGCAGGCGGAGAAGGCAATGGCACCCCACTCCAGTGCTCTTGCCTGGAAAATCCCATGGGCGGAGGAGCCTGGTAGGCTGCAGACTGTGGGGTCGCTAAGAGTCAGACACAACTGAGCGACTTCCCTTTCACTTTTCACTTTCATGCATTGGAGAAGGAAATGGCAACCCACTCCAGTGTTCTTGCCTGGAGAATCCCATGGACAGAAGAGCCTGGAGGGCTACAGTCCATAGGGTCGCAAAAGAGTCCGACAAGAGTGAGTACATGCACGCAAGCCCACACACACGATTAATGTCCTTATTAATGCACTTAATTTCCTCTCAGATAATTTTACTAAGGATAATTTCTATGTTTGGAAAAATATGGATTTTATTATTTCAAGAGCTGCATTCTTTCCTCATTGGTTTTGAGACTGAAGGGTTTTCCCCCTCTTTGTTCCTCTTCAAGGAGAGTACACTGTATGAGATGCGGCTCAAACAGATCTGGATCTAATTAGGCTCTTCCACTAAATGTATGTGCCTAGGCAAAGTGATGAGCTTTTCTCCACTCCTGGCAAAGTAAGGATTACAAATCCCTATACTCTGATTATTACAAATATTAGAATTAATGTCTGTTAATGCCTATTGTAATGCCTGTCTTACAGCTAGTATTAAAACAATTGATGGCAGAGTTTGTACCTTCCCATGGGAGAATTAAACTTTTCTGCTCCATTATCCTTGGGCTTAGCCATATGTCTTGCTTTGGTTAATGAAATATAAGTGGAAAAGATGTGTCACTTAGAAGTTTAAACTTGGCCTCTCTTCTTTGTGACATGATGACTGACACTATTCTAATTAGAAATGTCTGCGTAACTCTGGATCCTGAAATGAAGATGACATGGAGCAAAGCCAGCCATGCCTGACGATGGAAAAAAAGACAAACCTTTGATGCTGTAAGACATGAGGATGTGGGGCCATCTGGTACCCGAGCATCCCAAGCTTTTATGACAAATGCATGTGTGTCAACCAGAGAATATGGGAAATCTGATAAAAATTTTCTAACTCCCCACCAAAGATCAGGGTATCTAGCACTTTCCTTGTCCCTCCTCCTATGGATAAGTATTTTACAATAAAAACAATGTAGCTGTGCCTGTTAAGAGGCTGTATGATTTACAGAGAATGAAGTATTTTCTGACAGTAGAAGAAAAGCTAAACATTTTCAGAAAATGAAGATGAGATCTGATTTCCGTGATGTCCTTTGGAAGTTCATATTTAATAAATAGAAATTAGGTCTTTACAGAAATTCAAATTATACTATCTTATTAGACTGTGTAACTTTAGGGAGTACAAATGAAACCTTGGATAAGACCATCATACTTTACAGTGTGGCAAAGTCACTGCTTGGGGAATAGCACAAAAGACTTGGAATTCTTAACAGGGCTGGGGAGTAACAGAACTTGATAGAAAATTGACATCTCTCTTAAAGGCTATATATATATAGCCTTTAATTATTTCTATCAGGAGTTATACTGAAGAGAAATAGCTTAAATTCTACTTAAGAGCAGGCAAAATGAAAAAAAAAAGTGTTGCTTACTGAGTATTTTGTTGATAACTATACATCCCTCATTACTTTTAATTGTCATTAATTTTTGGAGGGTTGGGGGGAACAACCAGTGTAAACCTGGCAATTTGCTATTCCACAGTCCTCTTAACTCAGAGTCTGAAGATGGGGAAAAAAGGTGTTTTCATGTTGATTTTTCTGTACTAATAGTGAAACATAGAAGATAAATTCCCTGAACTCCTGTGGGGAATGCATGCCACAGGCTATGTTCTTACTTTATGGGATGGGCCATTCTTTGGAAAACCAGAGTTGGTTCAGAACTCTAGTGCTGTGGAAGTCACACCTCTCTTTCTCCCTCAGTTGCTAAGATTCCTTAAAAACAGGGCATTTTTCAAATAACATCATCTATAATATTCATACCTTTATGCAAAACTGGCCTGGATCAGGTAAGGGTAAAGGAAAGAACAGCGCAAGAAAAGCGGCAGAGCCTGTGTGTAAGGAGGAAACAAGCAGATTTTTTTAAAAGCTCTGCTCTACTATGCCTCGCTTATGTTTTTCAGAGCTTTCCTTTCACACTCTATCATTCCATGTATTATTAGGAGCTTAACCGACACCATGCCAACCCCTTCTCTCTCAAATATTATAGAAAGGCACACTGTGAAGAATACATACTTCTCTATGTTTATTTTAAAGATGCTTTATAACTTGCCAAGTGTTAACACGTCAGATTGCACTTTAACCCCAATCGACACGGAGTTGCATTCATAAGCTGCAGCATACGGTTGATGTTTATGCTCATCTTGCAGCTGGAAAGAAGCTTGGAGAAGACATGGCAGAAGTGACTTGGAACTCAAGCCACGGCACCCCAACACATACCACGCGGGGAAGGGCATGAGCTACCTGTACAACCAACTGAGAGCTTGACGAGTCTCAATACTCTGCTGACTGGCATTTCCTAACAAATACAAGTTATGGCTTAAAATGATGATTAGAAAAAAAAAACATAATTTAATAAATTTTCCAACAATCAAGAAATACTTAGACTGTATATTGAATACTGACCACCCTTGGTATATTTTTTAAAGAGACATTTTGGGTGATAAAAAATAAGTTTCTGGGCTTGCATAACTGTACCCCAATATATTCTGTGAAATGCGAATTCTATATTGCAGCTACACAGATGAAAGCTCTGTGAAATGCTGATATTACAGCTAAGGAACTATTAATCTCCATTTCACCGGTGATTTCTGATGTTGATATGTAAAAATTACAAGCATATTTTTTACCCAGTTTTAGAAGACTAGAAATCTAGATAATATAGCCATGTTATTTAATTTTTAATTTCTATAAATGCATAAACCATTTTATCATGAAGAACATATTTCTCTTCAATGCTATGCTATCAAATTCTTATTCCTGCAGCATCTCTTCATAGATTAGCTCTCTAGATGGGGGGAATTATATATATATATATATACTTTCTTTTTTATATGAGGACCCAGAACCCTGCCTTCTTCATTAATGGAGCATAGTTCAAATCTGGTATTAATAAATAAACATCTCCAACCCAAAAGCAAAAGGAAAGGTTCACCTCAGGTGTTTCTATCTTCACTTGAGAGCCAACAACATTCTGTATTTCAAGGATGTAAAATGAGAGGAAAGATTCAAAATTATCTATCTGTCATTTATCTAAATTTCTTACAACATCATGAAAGTAGAGTTTATTAGCCCTATTTTTAAAAGTTTCTGAAACACAGAGATGAGTTTGCATAGCCTATGTGTTAGAACCCAGAAAACGAAGAATCAAACTTGAGTTGTCAGCCTCTTGCACTTTAATACGCGTGTTTTCCCCTAGACTCTAGGGCCAAGTTCTTCCCTCTTTCTGAAGGAGTTCTGCCTTTAGAGTACAGGGCAGTATTTCATTCTCTGCATTCCTATTGCCGCTTTCCTTGTCTCCTTCAACAGAGCCAGGCAG
The DNA here is from genome assembly GCF_001704415.2 of Capra hircus. Lineage (NCBI taxonomy): Eukaryota > Metazoa > Chordata > Mammalia > Artiodactyla > Bovidae > Capra > Capra hircus. The sequence continues at coordinate 41,489,707 of NC_030813.1, forward strand.
GACTCAGCACCAGGCACTGCTCTAGGGGCTCAGGATGCAACAACAGCAGCCTGAACACAGCCTGACCCCCAGGGGCCGTACTAACAGTGCTTCTCGCCAGCAGTTTCTCACTTGAATAATATGTGCTGAATACATTTTTAAAAATCAATGTGTGTTTTTAAAAGTTCAGTGCTACAGCTCTGATCTATAGTCGGAATATAATGAATTAGAGCCCTATTATTTATTTTGACTGTATCCCTAGAGCCAATTACTCTAGCATGTCTATTCAGGTTCCTTTTCTTTTGCAAACAACTATCTAAACTTTCTCCAGCTCCCTAGGGCAGCTGCATTGCCAAGCTATTTTTCAGGATTGTACCTGACACCACCAACTTAGTGTCAGAAGCAAATGTAATGAGCACATATTGTAGTCTCTCCTCTAGGTCTTGATGAAAATATTAAATCTAGGGACCAAGAATTATTCTCACTGAATGCCACTGAATTTTCTCACATTCTGAATTAAAAAAATAAAAAATAAAAACTCTCTAGGTAGAAAATCCCAATTCAGCAATGTATCAACTAATCCATGTGTCTCCAGGACCACAACTCTACAGCTTACTGAAGCATGCCGTGGGGCAAAACCAGTAGCCTTGCTGTTAAGGAAGGTGAATGTTAATAAGGCTTTCCTTGACACTCCAAACTTGCTCATTCATGACAGTAAGAGGCTGTGCTATTTGAAAAAAATCACTGTTAGTTCTCATCAGGATCTCTCAAAACATTAGTAAATCCATGTTGTGATTAATATCCCATGAGTACACTGTGTATAGAAGTTCAATAAATCCCACTGGGACTCATTGGCCAGGTGCCAAGGCAATCTGAAGTATCTCCTAAGTGTCACAACAACCACAGTATTTTTTGTCCAAGGAATACAAGCCTGCAGGTGCATTACTACATAATTTATTATAATCTCCACTCACATTTTATTTCCTTATTTTTCCACATTTGAAATGTTGTTATAAACAAACTCATTAAACAACACCTGTCTTCAGTGTCTCTAACCTTTTAGTATCAATTTATCAACACATCCTCCTAGCATTCAAATATCCCATTTTAATGTAAGTTGATGTAGCCACAATGGAAAACAGTATGGATGTTCCTCAGAAAACTAAAAACAGAATTACCGTATGATCCAGCAACCCCAGTCCTGGGCACAGATCCAGACAAGACTGTAATTTAAAAAGATATATGCACCCCTATGTTCATAGTAGCACTATGCCCAATAGCCAAGACATGGAGACAATCTAAATGTCCATCAACAGATGAACTGATGGAGAAGATGTGGTTAAGTATATACAGTGGAACACTACTCAGCCATAAAAAGGATGAAACGACATCATTTGCAGCAACAGGAACGCAACTAGAGATTATCATACTTAGTAAGTCGGAAAGACAAGTACCATATGATATCACTTATATCTAAAATATGACAGAAATGAACCTATCACCTAAACAGAAACAGACCTAGGAAACAGACTGGTAGTTGCCAAGGGGAAGGAGATGGAGTGTGACATTGGGGTTAGCAGATGTAAGCTACTATATAGAGAAAAGATCAACAAGGTCCTACTATATATAGCACAGGGAACTATAGTCAATGTACTATGATAAAGTAATGGAAAAGAACATTAAAAAGAATGTATATATATGCATAATTGAATCACCTTGCTGTACAGCAGAAATTAGCATTGTAAATCAACTATACTTCAATAAAAATATATTTAAAAGACAAAAAATACCACACTCTTGTTTCTTAGAAAAACCTTTGCATTGTCCTTTTCGTAAGTGACATTTGGTTTACTATTTTTTTTTCTTTTACTATTTCTATTTGATGTGTCTTTTTGTAAATTCCATGATCTGGTTAACTTTCCATTTATGAACCATTTCAAATCAGCATCAAAAGACTCAGGGCCGTAGGTTTGTCTCACTGTTTATTTACTTATTGAGTCCTTTGTTATTTCTTAGGCAGTCTTTGTCTCAATAGAGATTCCATGACCTCTTTCTAGTTAGCACTTGAACCTTCATAAATCTCAAAGGTGGTTCTATTGACATATCCTAGTCTGACACACGTTACTTTTGCTTCATCATCCAAACTAAGACCTAAATAACTACTTCTGGCTTTCTGCTCCATTAATAAAATAGGATGAAATAGTTTAATAGTATGAAATAATAAAAGAGTTACTCTAAAACCTAAAAGTACAATTTTCCCCAATGTCTTCTACAGTTGTAGTACCACAAAAATCTATATTGTGTGAAAAAACAATTGTCTGTAAAGCAGTAAAATTCTCCTCAATAGAAAGAAAACTAACAAAGCAAACCAAAACAAAACCACATCAAAGGGTTTGCAATAAAAGTATGTTTCAAAGTCATTGAAGGACTGAAGATCGAAAGATCAGCTGGCTCCTCAAGCTGCTACCACTCAGATTCCAACTGCACAGTTATTTTGCCCCTTTAAATACTGTGTGTTCAGTAGCCTCAGTCATGCCCCACTCTTTGTGACCCTATGGATTGTAGCCTGCCAGGCTCCTCTTGTCCATGGAATTATCCAGACAAGAATATTTGAGTGGGTTGCCCTGCCCTCCTCCAAGGGGTCCTGTGACCCAGGGATCAAACCCGCATCTCCTGTATTGCAGAAACAGTTTCTTTACTGCTTAGCCACCACGGAAGCTGTCTAAAACCCTTACGCAGGGAATGACCTTGATTTTAGTCATCTCTCATTCCCTTTTAAAGAATGGGAATGTCCAGGAGAAAGTAGGACGGTGAATGCAATAATAATAAGCAATATCTCTTTCAGCACAGGTTTCTAATCTTTCTAGGTTGATCAATCTAGGATTTATCAGTTCAATCATAATCCTTACATATTTCTGAAGGAGAGCTTTTCATTAGTATGTTCAGCAGAATTGATCTGGATGGCAATATCCTATAGGAAAAAAAAATTGAATTTCAGAGTTAGGTAAGTTTCCACTTACCCTGCTCAGTTTTCTAATTTTAAAGTGAAATTTTAATTAATTACAAATACATAGTGACTACAATATGCCAGTCACCTTGTTAAGTGCAGCAGATGATCTTTTAGGTGCAAAGGATAAACTTTAAGGTCTCTTTCTATTTCCCTTTAGAGGCTGTTGAACCAGACCTCTGAACCTTTACATAAGTTTCTGCGATTAAAAAGGAACAGAGATGTGGAAAAGTCCATTTCCATAGGGCTCAGGTTGGCCAGAAGTCATTCACTCTTACCAACTCCTGCTCTTTACGTTATCCAGTCAATTTCATCCTGCCACCACCAAAAAAGAACAAAAGATGAAGCGAAATATAAAATACCTGCAGGTAAAGCTGATATGAGACATCATAGAAAATCATGACAATAAATCAGAAATAATTTGCTGAGTATTGGTCATGTGTTTAATTCTGTGTAAAGGCAAATGTGTCTGGCATAGTTCTTGTCCTCAATAACAATATTCCGCTACTCACATGGAATCAGTAATGCATGTTAAAGGGGACAAAGGATCGATTATAAGTAGTGTGGCTAAGGCGGGGGTAGGGGGGTGCTTCCCAGGTGGAGCTAGTGGTAAAGAACCCGCCTGGCAATGCAGGAGACCTGGGTTTGATCCCTGGGTTGGGATGATCCCCTGGAGAAGGGAATGACAACCCACTCCAGTATTATTGCCTGGAGAATACCATGGACAGAGGAGCCTGGAGGGCTACAGTCCATGGGGTCACAAAGAGTTGGACACGACTGAAGCAACTTAGCAGCAGCAGCAGCAGCATGCCTAAGACTCTAAAACTGTAAGATTTAAGAACAGAGGACCACGTGAACCAGGGGTTGATTCATAAAGGAAGATTATTTGTACAAATTCTCAAGCGTAAGATTAGTCTATAAAACATATACACACATGCATATCTACATGTACAGATATATGCATATGTATATTTATGTAACCTAAATATGATCATATAAAATGAAAAAATATTAAAAATAAAAATATTGAATAGGGCCACGAGTGAAACGATTCAGAGTGAAAGATATAGTTTCACACACATTCGTAGAAAACAATATTGAAATATGTTTAAATAACTTAGAGAAAACATCTACAAAATAAGAAAAAATATTTTAAAATAAATATTGTTAATAATATAGAAAATAAATTCAGAAAAGTTTAATTGTATAAAAAGCCAGTTATTTGAAATTATCAAAAACAAAACACAAATACCTAATATTAGGAATAAGCATACATAAAGAGAACTTGGACATAGACTGAAAAAATTTTATAATAATATACAAATTCAAATAGTTAAATTTGAAAATGTAGATGAAATGATTCGTTTTTTAGGAACAAAATGACTCAAAACTTTAGGAAACCTAAACAGGCTAAGAATCACAGAAGAAATTTTAAAGTAGTCATACAATCACATCCTACTGCATCCTAAACACCTGGGTAAAATATTTTTAAGAGGAAAACAAAATCAAATTTTCAAAACTCAACTACTTCCTAGGTTTTGTATTCATTTAATCCTACCAACTACTAATTCTGACACTAAAAATAAGCCCAAATTAAAAAAGGATAGTTAAAACAACACATAAGTAGAAAACTAACTATTTTTCCTATAGATAAAAACTCATTGTAAAATAGAAAAAAATCTTAGTGGGGTTATGAAATAAGGAATATTCCTTAACTTGATAAAAGGGTAATTAAAGAACCTCATCAAAACATCATACCTTACAATGATGATTCACCAGAAGCAGTCAGTTCCACTAAAATATGACAAGAATACTTGCTTACATCAAACCAGGCAAATAAAAAACTTAGAACTAATAAAGCTGAATAAAGTAGTAAGGTGAAAAATAATCATTCAAAAAGTTATAATTTTGTGTGCCTCTGCAATAATCAGAGAATATATAAAAATGTCCAGCTTGCAAAATAACAAAATCTATAAAGCATGTAAGATAAGCTTATTTAAAATAAAGACCCATATGCAGAAATCTATAAGACATAAATGGAGAACATTAAAGAAGACCCAAGTAAGTGGAAATACATGAATTATTCCTATTGTGGAGATTCGATATTATAGAGATATTACCTCCAACCTAGTAATTTATAAAATTTTTCACAAACCTGACAAAATCCCATGGGATCTGTATCATTGCATAAGGCATGTCAATTTAAAAATAGGACTTATAAAGTAAAAAGCAAGAGAAATTTAATAATAACTGGCAAAAATCAATACTACCAGCTATCAAAATAATATTTTCAGCAGTGGGATACTGGTACAAACACAGAAAACTTTATCACTAGAACAGATTTAAAAGTTCTGAAATAGAACAATAACTATTTGAAAATCAAAACTGTTGTAGAAAGTATAAACTTCTCAATATATATCATTGGAAAACTGGTTATTGAAATTAAATTTTAAAATATTAGATCCTGTGGAGAGTTGCAGAGATTTCAGGGGCAGTTAAAGAAAGGTAAGACTAGGAAGTGGCACTGTGCTGTGCTCAGCCATTCAGTCGTGTCCAATTCTTTGTGACCCCACGGACTGTAGCCCACCAGGCTCCTCTGTCCATGGAATTCTCCAGGCAAGAATACTGCAGATGGTTGCCATGCCCTCCCAGGGGATCTTCCCAACCCAGGGATCAAAAACCCAGGTCTCCAGCATTGTGGGTGGATTCTTTACCATCTGAGCCACCAGAGAAACCTGTAGAAGCATACAATATTACTTGGGGCAGTGCTTTGACTAGATTTGCAGGAGGGAGTGTCCCTACCAGCATAAGATTTTCCTGAGGTAGTGGTGTAAAGTCACAGCTCAAGAAGGCAGGAGGGCTGGGGAACTTTCTGGAAGAAGTGGGAGAGTGGTTTGCTACATACTATTGCTGAGCAGCACTGTGGTCTCACTAACCTGAAGAGCAGCATGGTTTCATGTCCTATAGCTCTGCAGTTTGTCTTATTTATGTCTCACAGAGGTCGGTGCAGTTTTGTGGGGTTTGCAAAGCAAACCACCACTAAATGGCTAAAATCTGCTCACTGGGGTTAGGTTTGAAACAATTGGATGTGTAAAAATTTGGTGCTGGTGAGATTTTGAGCTGATGAGTCTCAGCTACTGGAGTGAAAATATCTTAGGGCCAATCTAAACAGAAATGATACAAACGAACTTACAAAACAGAAACAGACTTCAAGAATGAACTTATCATTTGCAGGGGGTAAGGATGGGGATAAAGGATAGTTAGGGAGTTTAGGATGGACATGACACACTGCTATATTTAAAATAGATAACCAACAGGACCAACGGCTATATTTAAAATGGATAACCAACTGTATAATAGCACATGGAACTCTGCTCCATATTGTGTAGCAGCCTGGTTGGAAGCAGAGTTTATGGGAGAATGGATACATGTATTTGTATGGTTGAGTCTCTTTGCTGTTCACATGAAACTATCATAACACTGTTAATCAGCTATACCCCAATGCAAAATAAAGTTTAAAAAATTCTCAGTGCCAATATGTAAGAGCCATCTCTACCATACTTTTTTCACATACCTATGTATTTATGCATACCTCTTAGATAGAACTGATATACATGAGAAAAATGTTAGAAATATAGGAGAATAAATTTATAATATTGAGGTGGATAAAGCCCAAACCTAGAAGACATATATTTTCAAAAACTAAAGTTGAATTTTATGTATAATATATTTAAATATTTAAATATATTTAAATATCTCTATGAGGATAGATAATAACTGATATTTATATAGCATTTATCCTTTATTGTGCCTACCTTTGCATGAAATAGATGGGAACAATAAAGGATAAATTCCAGCTGAGCTGTTTCAAATCCTAAAAGATGATGCTGTGAAAGTGCTGCGCTCAATATGCCAGCAAATCTGGAAAACTAAGCAATGGCCACAGGACTGGAAAAGGTCAATTTTCATTCCAGTCCCAAAAAAAGGCAATGCCAAAGAATGCTCAAACTACCGCACACTTGCACTCATCTCACATGCTAACAAAATAATGCTCAAAACCCTCCAAGCCAGGCTTCAGCAGGACATGAACTGTGAAATTCCAGATGTTCAAGCTGGATTTAGAAAAGGCAGAGGAACCAGAGATCAAATTGCCAACCTCTGCTGAATCATCAAAAAAGCAAAAGAGTTCCAGAAAAACATCTATTTCTGCTTTATTGACTACGCCAAATCCTTTGATTTTGGATCACAACAAACTGTGGAAAATTTTCAAAGAGATGGGAATACCAGATCACCTTATCTACCTCATCCACCTCCTGAGCAATCTGTATGCGGGTAAAGAAGCAACAGTTAGAACCAGACATGGAAAAACAGACAGGTTCCAGATTTGGTAAGGAGTATGTCAAGGCTGTATATTGTCACCCTGCTTATGTAAATTATAAGCAGAGTACATCATGCAAAATGCCAGGCTGGATGAAGCACAAGCTGGAATCAAGATCACTGGGAGAAATATCAATACCTCAAATATGCAGATGACACCTCCCTTATGGCAGAAAGCAAGGAAGAACTAAAGAGCTTATTGATGAAAGTGAAAAAGGAGAGTGAAAAAGTTGGCTTAAAACTCAACATTCAAAAAATGAAAATCATAGTATCCAGTTCCATCACTTCATGGCAAATAGATAGGAAACAATAGAAACAGTGAGAGACATTTTTTTTGGGGGGGAGGGGCTCCAAATCACTGCAGATGGTGATTGTAGCCATGAAATTAAAGGATGCTTGAAGGAAAGTTATAACCAACCTAGACAGCATATTAAAAAGCAGAGGCATTGCTTTACCGACAAGTTCATCTAGTCAGTTCAGTTCAGTTCAGTCACTCAGTCGTGTCCAACTCTTTGCGACCCCATGAATTGCAGCACACCAGGCCTCCCTGTCCATCACCAACTCCCGAAGTTCACTCAGACTCATGTCCATCGAGTTAGTGATGCCATCCAGCCATCTCATCCTCTGTCGTCCCCTTCTCCTCCTGCCCCCAATCCCTCTCAGCATCAGTCTTTTCCAATGAGTCAACTCTTCACATGAGGTGGCCAAAGTACTGGAGTTTCGGCTTTAGCATCATTCCTGCCAAAGAAATCCCAGAGCTGATCTCCTTCAGAATGGACTGGTTGGATCCATCTAGTCAAGGCTATGGTTTTTCCAGTAGTCATGTATGGATGTGAGAGTTGGACCACAAAGAAAGCTGAGCCCTGAAGAACTGATGCTTTTGTACTGTGGTGTTGGAGAAGACTCTTGAGAGTCCCTTGGACTGCAAGGAGATCACACCAATCAATGCTAATGAAAATCAGTCCTCAATATGCATTGAAAGGACTGACTTTGAAGCTGAAACTCCAATACTTGGGCCACCTGTTGCAAAGAACTGACTCCTTGGAAAATATCCTGATGCTGAGAAATATTGAAGGCAGAAGGAGAAGGGGATGACAGTGGATGAGATGGTTTGGCATCACCAACTTGATGGACAGGAGTTTGAACAAGGTCCAGGAGTTGGTGATGGACAGGGAAGCCTGGTGTGCCACAGTTCATGGGGTTGTAAAAAGTTGGACACAACTGAGTGACTGAACTGAACTGATATAGTATTTATAATATTGCTTCTGTATATTGACTCATTTAATTTTCACCCCAAATTTATGAGCTAGCTGCTGTTATTCCTATTCCACAGTTAATCACTTAATTATATCACACTAACATTAAATTGATATGCATGACTGCCACGTAAAGTTGTATAGTTTGTATACTGCACAGCTTCACTGGCATGAATTTTTTTAGGGGGGAGGAGTGGCATTCTCACAGACTTGGATGTGAGTCATACCCCCCAGGGTGGTACTGCACATCAGCTGTATAACTGAACTTGGTAGCTTTCCAGAGTTCCTAAATTCACTGAGGTCCTGCCACCTTCACCCTTAATATACTACAGTCCCTAAAGAACTGTGTTCCCACATCTATGTCATGAACAGGTGCTTAGCGTTCAAGATTCTCTAAAAGGTCTTTCCTGGTCCAGTCCTGGCATTTAGAACAAGGTGATTCTGACCTCTGTCTTCTCCATCCTCCCATCATTCCTTCAACACACAACTCTTACCATAATGATAATTCTTCATTCTTCATCTTGATTATTTATTTATCCTCTTGGCTCCCCTACTAAATTATAAGCTGCTTGAGATCAGGAATTCTTATTTATCTTTTTATAAATGGTTCCTGGCAGTGGATCGGGTACATAGTAAGTATTTAATAAATCTGTTGAATACATAACAAGGTCCAGAGATACTCTACTGGATGGCAAACCTCAAGATATCATTTTCTTTGCTTCTACTTGGAGGTATTATCAAACATTTCCTTGAGGGCATAGAGTTGTATTATCATACATTAATTAGCAAAGAGGCAGTTCTTATCTATGAAATCTTTACAGTTAGGAAAACACCCCTATCAGCACTTACTATTAAACATTATAGATAAATACTGCAACATTATGTTTTGTGGCAGTGCAAATAAAAAGTGTTAGCAATATATACTCCATTTAAACCCCTCAAATACTCCTCCCTGGGTAACATCTAAAATTCTTAACATAGCCCAGAACACTGTTTATAACGTGGTCCTTTTCTCTCTAAGTTTCTCTCCTCCTATCCCCTCCACTCTCATGATTGCCACACAGTACATGTGACACACAGTCAGACACTCTGCAACTTGAAATTGCAACTTCGAATTGCCCTGATCCAATCTCAACTCCTTAAATCATCTCTCAGCTTCATGCTCTGTCATATCCCGTCACCTCAGCCAGGAATATCCTTCCTACTCTTGTAAGACTTCATGCTGTTACTCATTATTAGCTTCAGCTTAAATGCCACATCAAATCCTCTGTGAAACCTCCTCCCACAAAACCGGTGGAATCATGGACGTCCTGCCTGCAATTTTCCTGGTTCTGAGAAATAAAACTCCATTTACCACAGTATTTGTAAATGTCAATCTGTTACATTTCCTGGCTATCTTCTACCTCTTTGAAAGCAAGAATTGAAATTTGCTTATCTGTGAATCCCCAGTATCCAGGATAAGTACTGATGGCAGTCTCATAATAGCTACTTAACCAGTGAGTGGTGAAGGAACAAACAGGAGAATCTGGTTTAGGTCTGTCCCCAGTTCCCAGTTTTGTGAAAGTCCCTAGTTTTTTTCCCTTTGGAGAAAGGTCACTGCTGCCTTCCTCTGCTGGGCCAGGTGGGGATTTGATTTTTACCTTATTTTTTTTTTTTTAATCTCTGACATAGGAAGGAAACTCACAGAAAGAATTCCAGGAAAATTAACTTCTCTCTATTTTCTCCATGCCTGTGTATCACACAGCTGACCATCTCAGAGCAGCTTCCTGGAAACTCAGCAGCAGAAATGAGCATTATTTATCAGCATTATTTATCTTTTTTTTTTCTTTCCTGTATTAGTTCTGATTATTTTGATTATTACGAAAAACCTTCTGGACAGTATAGCACTGGAATGCCCGATGTGTCTCCTACTCTTGTTTACAGTGAATTCTTCAGTTCCTTTCTCAATGCCGTGGCTGGGAGTTGCAGGCGGAGACTTAGAAGGATGCTTTGGGCTTGGATTAGGACACACACTTAATAATTCCACAACTCAAAAGCAGCCTCCAAGATAAAAGCTGAATTTATAAATTGAAAGATGCTCTGAACATAGGAGATAAGAAATAAGTAATGTATGTTAGATAGTTTCAGTGTTTTATCTCTCTATCCCCCAAGATCAAAGGAAATAGAAGGATTCATCTCAAGAACCATCAGCAGAACTATGAATTTGGCTCATATTTGTCTTTGTATAATTCTAGCTCTACCTAAATTTATTGACTGAAAAATTAAGAGAAAATAATTTTTAAGTCCTTTTTGAGAACTCTACTTCACTTAGGATAAAACTTCTCAATATTGTCAACCAAGCTCTCATTCTAAATATTATCCCCAAATGTGATTTTCTTCCCATATGTCATTTCCTATCAGCCATGCCATTTTTAAGTAAAATTAAGAAAACAGCTTAGAAGTTTTATATTTATATAAAAAATTGTGACGATGGACAGAGAGAGCCCATAGACATGCATTCAATTTACCCTATTACTTTAGCACATATTACTTTAGCACATTTGTTCCAACACTTAACTAACATTCGTGCTTTACTCAAATTTTTTTACTTCTCTAAAGCCTTTTTCTGTTTCAGAATCCCCTGCAGGATACCAATGCATGTGTACTTGTCATCTCCATTTAAGTTCCTCTTGTGACAGTTTCTCACAATTTCCCTGTTTTGGATACTTGGAGGAGTACTGATCTGGTTATTTTATACAAAATTTCTCAGTCAAGATTTGTTATCTATTTGTCTGATACTTAGTCTGGGGTTATATATTTTCATCACATATCAAGGGTGCATGCTGTCCACATGACTTATCACTGTAGATGTTAACCTAATCACCTGGCTGAGGTAGCGTCTGTCAGGGTGCTTCACTGTACAATTATGCTTTTCCTCCTTTCTCTATGCTGTGTGCTTTGAAAGGAAGTCACAATATACAGTCCAAACTTAGGGAATAGGGAGATATGGTCTATCTCTCTGAGGACAGAGTATCTATAAAACGTATTTGGAAATTTTCTGCATGGAGATTTATCTATTACCTCCATGAATTTATTTACTCATTTATTTACTTCAACATGGAAATTCATATGTCAAGTTCTAATAAAATACCACATGATTTTGTTGCTCAGATTACTCCAGCTTTGGCCCTTGTGAGATAATTCAGTCGGTTTTTGTGCCTCTTTGAAAGCACTGTAGTTTGTTTGTTTAATTCAGCATTTTCTTACTGTCTGTCATGACAAAGTGATCCAGCCTCATTTTGTATATGTTCTGCTCAGTCTTAGCATCAACTATTTCTCCAAGGAGCCCTGGTTCCTTTTACTGAAGAATGGTATTAATAACCAGAGACTAGGCAGTGAGTGAGCTCATTGCTGCTGGGGTGCTTCATCTCGGCCCAGTCAGTTGACAGAGCAACTAAATATATGTCTGAATACTAGTTCAAATATATATACACACCCATATCTATAGATATTTCTATATTTAGTTACCTGTACCTTTATTACGCTAAATATGAGTTCATTCCAGTGTATCTGACTGTAATCCTTTACCACATGGATTTTTCTAGCCTCCTCTGTTCATGTAATTGCTCAATTTCAGTGTGTGTGTGTGTGTGTGTGTGTATGTGTGTGTGTGTACACACACATACATGTTGCTAACCCATATCCCATATTTTTTCAAACTACATTTCATTTCTAATTTTGGATTTTTTTTGGACCTTGAAGGAAACTATAAGAAAAAGAGGGAGCTAACGTTAAGGTGAGTTAAATGAAGCAAAACCAAAGTATTTGAATGTGGTAAAGAAGCCCTGTATTAAGGCAGTTGCAGAATCAGGAAACTTATAGGGAAGAAGGTATTTGAATTACTGTTATTTTAAGGTAAGTTTTAACAGTAAAATAAAACCAATAAAGCACAGTCATATAGGAAGCAGGAATTAAGATATACACAAAGAGAAGAGCATGAGTTTTGGCAGTGGGCGAATGAACCCATACCAGAGTACAGGTTCCAGAGAGCTGAGAAAAGTAAAATTGTAATGATCAGTTAAATAGACAGTGGCTAGGAGAAATACTGAAAGTAAAGAAGCAGAGCCAAAGGGTTGGAATATCAGAATGCAGATATCAGTAACAAGGGAAGAACTTTTGATATGTGGGAAAACGATCCCATTATTACTTTGTTTCAGGGACTTTACATGGGTCAAATGAGGAAAAGTCTAAGTATGGATGAATTAAAGCTTACAAGAAAAGAAATGCAGAGCACTTGGCTAAACTTAATCACTGAATAATATCCTTTAGGACCCAATATAGTCTCCCTAAGAAGCATTCTGAGGCTCGTGGATAAGGGTTCCGCATTCATATCACACAAGAGAATGTTCATGCTCTTATAGTTCTCATCACATATTGTAATGATCTGCTTACGTTTGTGAACTAGAAATTGAATTCTGTAAGGACAAGGCCAATGCCCTAGTTCCCTTTGATCATCAGCACTTGGCACTGTGCTTGGCAACAAGCCGTAAATCAGTACATGCTGAAGAAATAGAACAAAGAGAAAGTGAGGATCCCAGACACTGAGGGTTTATGAACAGAGTTCAAGAAAACTCCCTCCAGCATTAAGTCAGTGCCCTTCCAGTTGATTAAGGAGGTGTGCCCTTGGCATGATGATTTTTTCAACGACATTTTTAAAAATCTTTTTTTATAATGCAATGAGAGGCAATTCAATAATCTGCCTGAAATAACTAAAATATGATGAAAATAAATTATATTAGCACATTTATCAGTCCTATTATTTAGCAGTACCTTTAATGGGTAGCTCACTAGAGTCTTACATCTTTCTTTTTCAGGAAACAGAGCTAAGATATTATACTTATTAGGCATTTCAGTTGTATTCTAATTTCCACTTGATGCATTGAGAATACATTTCATTGCAGTATCCTTTACTGCAGACAATTCCATTTTTGGAAATTTCTTTGGTGAGGCAAAGGACTGGAGGGTAGATATTCTGAGTTTGTCCTCTAATTAAAAGATGTCACAAGTTTTCTGTACTCTCAGAACATGGGCAACTTTTATCACTGGGAACTTTTATTCTCAAGCTGCTCACAGAATGAGCTAGAATAAACACTGAGATTTTGACATTCTTCCAGACTGAATGAAGAAAAATATGACATCCCAAAGTTCTTTGATTGGGAGAAAGGGGGAACTTTGATAAGTTTAGTAAGATTTGCAATTTCTTGGCTGACTACAGTTTATTTTTCAAACAATTTAACTTGTATAATCTTCTGTGAAATATCTGAGGGTGTAGAATACATGGGAAAATGGTCTTTTTTGCTTATAAATATGTTTTTAAATTTTAAGTGGGTAGGTAATGTACATACAGAAAACTTCTGAAGTATTTCCATCCTCATAAACTTACAGGTTTGGGGTTGGTAACATTGGAAAAGTCATTTTGCTCCCTGGACTTTTGCCAGCTCATCTGTGAATAGTGGATAATATTAAATTGACTATATTCTTTATTTGCAGAAAGAAAGGTTTGAACAGCAGCTGAGATTTCTTCAAGCACTTAAATTTGATAGGAGAAAAATCAGCTAATGAAACACATTTATTTACTTTCCTGGAGCACAGATACATCTGTGCTTACAGTTTCCACAAAAATCTGTGCTTACAGTCTCCACAAAAATCCGTGCTTACCCCGTCACCACCTCCAAAATTCATAAAGACTTTTTCTCTCTGAAGAGACTTAAAAATACTACCAAAGCAATAAGGCTGAAGGAAAAAAAAAAAAAAGGAAACAACTATGGATGTAGTTGAAAATGTTACAAACATGAATTATCCAATACTCATGTTATACATCTCATTTAGGAAACAGAATTCCTAACAAATAGATTAATTCATTTGCAGCCATTAAAAAAAAAACTACAAAAGTCAGTAGTACATACTTTATCTATTTAATATTTGCAAAGTTCCTTGTAAGAAAATATTTTTACTTAACCTAAAACATATTGTTCTTAGCTTTGGCCAGAAATAAATTCCAGTTTACAGTCTGAGGCAAATAGAAGGAACTGGCGTTTATCACAGGCTTCTCATTTCCTACATGCTTTACATATGTATTTCAGATGAAGGAAAAAAACAGAGTGTGTATTAATGTGTGTCTGAGTATGTAGGAAGTTTGATCAACCTGAAATTTTAGGAAAAGGCCTCTCTGAACAGGTAACAATTGAACTGACACCTAAGGATCCACAGAAAGATTATTTAAAGCAAAGAAAACAGCAGGTGCAAAAGCCTGAAAAGGGGAAAATATTCCCCAAGACTCCCCAATTTATAGTGATGCTTATTTTTTTAAAAAAATGATTACAAAAAGGATGGTTTGAATGGAGACAGAATATGCCAAGTGAGGCAGAGAGAGACTGGCTAGCTACGGACCAAGCTCTTTCTGTTCTTCCTCCTGGAACATGTTAAGACAAGGCAGCATATCTCAGGTACTCAGGTGGTCAAGAGTCTGGCCTTGTGAATAAATGATGAGCAGTGGATTTGGCAGGAGTGATGACAGCCAGAGCCGGACTACGAAAACTTCCCAGCATGATCCTCCATGCTTTTCCTCCTTTGGCAACAATTTTGGAAGCCATGTGTTAGAGACCAGAGAGTCACATGATGAAAGAAAGCCGGGTCCCTGGAACAGAGCTTTGCACTGATCAGAAACACCTAACAGGATGTTACAAAGGACTAGAAATAAACTTTTGTTCTGACTGTCCACCTCTGTTTGCTTTTGGATTTGCTTGTCATAACAATGTTGCCTCAACTAATATGCTAAGCGTTATCTTAACTAATATACTAAGATGCACAGGCTATAGGTTTGGGTGCTACTTCAAATAACATAGTCATAGTTAAACTGCTAGCAATTCCAAAATTAAAAACCCAGGGAGAAATAGTAAATGCAGGGCAATAAGTGATCAAAAATAAATAAATAAAGATTATATAATTTAGGAGAATCATAGAATCATAGATTCACTGGGTAAAAGTTAATTTTTTCTAACTCCCTGGCACAGAGAGAAGTAATATAACCTGAGGAGTAGCCATTTTACCTCCAAGGATAGATTACCTACTAAGGACACAAATTGTGTTTTGAAAAAGAGTGTGATAGAAACTTTGCTTTAACAATTGAAATCTGATTACTATAATTTCCAACCTAAGTAGTTGGCTATCAAAAAAAAAAAAGTATTGAAATGGAAGTATTAGTACAGATAGTTCCTGATTTATGATGATTCTACTTATAATATTTTTTCAATTTTATGGTAGCACAAAAACAATAAGTATTCAGTAGAAATTATACTTCAAATCTTTAATCTTTTTAGGGGCTAATTATATTCTCTCATGATGCTAAGCAGTGGCTGTGAGCCAGAGCTCCAGTCAGTCATACAACCATAAAGGTAAACAACTGATACACATACAACAATTCTGCACCCAGGCAACCATTCTGCTTTTCACTTTCAGTATTTTATTTAATAAATTACATAGGACATTCAATACTTTATTATAAAATAGGCTTTGTGATTATGCCCAACTATAGGCTAATGTTTAGTATTCTGAATGTATTTAAGGAGGACTAGGTTATAATGTTTGGGAAGTCAGCTATATTAGATGCATTTTCAACTTATGATATCAGGGGGTAACTGTAAGTCAAGGGAGGTCTGTAAATATAATGTATCCATTGATATCTCATTTTTATTCATTCCTCAAGGATTTCCTTGAGCAGATATTTAAAACATCATTATTGATGATATGCTACCAGTCCTTTGGCCAAGATTCCATTTTTTGAGTTCACAGCATTGAGTGGATACATGTGGGACTGGTTAATTAAATGGTCTTAACTTCATGAGGTAAAACAGGAAATAAATTGATTTTTCTTCAAGCACTGCCTTTAAATGTTCTGTAGAATATCTCCTCCCTATCTTTGGATAATATCTAGGAATCATTCCCAGCTCTAGAGTCACTTACTCCTGAGGAAAAGTTTAAGGTCTCCAAAGAACTGTATCCTTACACTCCACTCTAACACACTAAATTGTCCCTTAAGTTTCTGTTATTCAGCAAATTTCTGGCAGGGCAATAAGAGTCCTGTCTGCCCAACAGGCAGACAACACAGCATCTTTGAGATAACCTTTTGAAAACCCCGTCTTTCACTTGAATGGAGCATATCCTTCCTGCTCAGACAGGGTAGGAGAAAAGCCAAAGGCCTACATCAGCAGACCTAACTCGACCACCGTAGTAACAAATTCGCCTCCCAGAGACTTTCGGCTTGTTTTTAATAGGGCAGAGCGCATGTGTGTTAGTCACGCGGTCGTGTCTGACTCTTTGTGACCTAAGGACTGTAGCCCATCAGGTTCCTCTGTCCCTGGAATTCTCCAGGCAAGAATACTGGAGTGGGCTGCCATTCCTTTCTCCAGGGGATCTTCCCGGCCCAGGGATCGAATCCAGGTCTTCCATATTGCAGATTCTTTACCATTTGAGTCAACAGATGGCAGTTCAAATGATCGCTCAGACAACGTTTTAACAAGTTTCTGGGAGGGGTTGTCTGGCAGCTACAGCCAAAGCCCCAATATAAAGATTAACAGAAAAAAGGTTCATTCTACTTCCTATTAAATATTTTAAAGAGAACAATTATTTTATCCTCTGTATGAAGGATTTTACAATCATGATCGCCTTTAATCCTTATAACAATTTTACGAGGTAGACAGAGTTACTCCCCAATGTCACAGATGATGAAATAGTAGTGAAGTACGTTGGTCCAGATCATCAAATACCTTGTAAGTGACCAAGCCAGAGCTCTGCTCCACAGCTGGGTGGTACCATTTTAACTGCCTCAATGTTGAAAGATTCATAAGAATAGGAACAGGAGAGACAAATATTTGTCATTAGCGAGTGCTGGCCTTAAAAATCTTGGCCAGTTAACTAGAAGCCTATTAGAAGTCATAAGGGATGAACTTCAAAAATCAATAATCTTATAAATACCAGTGACAACAAAACAGAAAATAAAATAGGGGGAAAGATCTAACAAAAAACTACCACTAATATTAATAATATACTAATGATGTACTATCACCAATATTAATAATACAACTTAAAATATTTAGGAATACATCTAACTAGAAATCTGAAAGTCTTTTATAAAAATGTAAATCCCAATAAAAGTTTAGTAAGACATACAGTGGCTTTCCTAGTGGCTCAGTTGGTAAAGAATCCACCTGAAATGCAGGAGACCCAAGTGTGATCCCTGGGTAGAGAAGATCCCCCGGAGAAGGGAATGGCAACCCACTCCAGTATTCTTGCCTGAGATTAAAGCTGTTAGAGAGAGAGGTTATATATTTATCTGCCAAGTCTGAAAAAGGCAAAGTTAACACATTTTTCCATATTAGTTTATAGACTTAACACAATTCAACATTAAAGTATTCTAGGGGAAAATAATTTTGATCCTGACACAATAATGAATTCTGGAAGAAAAGGTGAATTAAAAAATCAAAAAGATAACCAAGGTGAGATATTTGCAAAAATATGAAAGCAAGTTATAAATATTTAATACATTTAAAAAAATACAAATGTGTACGTGTGCTGGTTATTGATTTATTGACTTTCAACTCCATATCTTTCTTTCTTTAGCATTATTTGAAAACAAAGCTAATCCCTTTAAATATTGTTTGTTTGCCAGCTGGTTGGATGATAAGTTCAGTCACTAGAGGGTTGAGTAGGTATTACAGGAGGAAGGTCTTTCCGTTCTAGTTCTGGTGTGCTTGCTTGATAGAAATCTACAGTACACATGATTTCTCCAGAACCATCTCCTTTTGGGCACAGCAGCCAGCAGCTCCTCCAGCTAATCAAACACCTTATAAGTGATCGAGGTGGGACTCTGCCCCACAGCTGGGTGATGCCATTTTAACTGCCTCATCGTTTAAAAAGTCATGAGAAGATAGATAGAAGAAACAAGTATTTTAGGCAGTTTTATAGTAGAGTGCCTCTAGTAACTGCCTCTAGTGCCTCATCAGAGACTTTCCCTAAAATCACTGCAGTGCCCTCTTCAATAGGTCAGGACCCAATACTCGGGGCAGGGGCACTTAATTAGCAAGTATCTCAGAGCAGCTGAGGTTTTTCTGAAGGAAGACCCTCTCCTGGTTCTGTGGTTTTGTTGGAGAGGGCTGGAGAGTAGCACCATTTGACAAGACCGGAGGAGAAGCTGAAAGGAACATTAGGAGGTGTAGTCTTACGGGATTTTGCCAAGGACAGGCCCTGCGATCCAGTGGATGCAGTGGAAGACTCTGAGGTTAGAGAAGAGCAGGAGATAGGATCAAATCAGAATATGGAACCAACCCCAGAATGTGAGGTTACTGAAGATGATAATGAATGACGGGGATACTTAGGAACCTGGAATGGGTATTATGAGTGGCAACACTGTAAAACACTGATGTTTTTTGGTGGTGGTGGTGGTTGTAGCACAGCCTGGATCCCTATGCAATCCACAAATCAGTGCAACCTTCGCATTTCCCTGTACAGAAACTTCATTCTCCACTCGTTCTGATTATGACTAGTACTGGAGGCTGCTGAAACAAATAGATATAATTTATTTCCTGTTTCTTCCGTAACAGGAAATGTGTGCCACACAGAGTTAGAGTTTAAATAAATTATTGTTAACAAAATAGTGTTTCTGTACTGCTAGGCCCAAGGTTAGTCTTTTTTCAAAGTAGAGTCTGTTGACTGTCAACACTGGAAATAACTGGGGATGCCAGTTTAATAGCAAATTCCCACTTATTCCAGAGGTCTGTACACCATTTAAACCCTCGGCTGACTTTGATGCAGATGGTCCAAGGGCCACTCTTTAGAGAACTACTTCTAAGATAAATTATTGTTTTCATATGTTACAAGCTAAACCAAAAAGATATTACAAGCCAAAATAAAATGAACAAACAAGGAAGGAATTTTTTATGCTCTCACACCATCCAAAACCTTTGGATTCTACTTCAAATGGAAGTTTATGCCTATAGAAGGACCCAGGAGATTGGGAGTAAGACTACAGATAATCAGAGAAACAGGGAAAGGATGTCTTGGTGCTGGATATAGACTGACACATGTTGCTAAGAATCAACAAAGAAAAATCATAGGAACATAAGAAAAAAGCAAGGATTTGTGACAGGAATAAATCAACTGATTTCTTTCCTTGTTTAAGGATCCAGTGGGACAGCTCAGCCTGGGGATACAGACTCAGAGCCTGGATTCTTAAACCCTAAGGGAACAAAAGGACCTATCCCAATTCTGGCAATTGACAAACACCCAATGCACTCCCAACCGGTGCTGCCATTTTGATCACGGTTTGACCTTCATCTGCTCTTGACTGAACCAACGTCACTGATCTCTTGCCTCCAGACTCACCCCAATTCAGTCCTCTCAACACAGCTTAGCCAGATATGACTTTCTTTGTATCTAGTCACTGTAGTTCATATCAAAATATTTCAGTTCCCATTGCCAAGAGAATAATATCCAGTCTCCCTTTAATGGCCATGTAGAAGGATCTTCTGTCCTTTACCTAAAGTAAACTTGTTGAGCTCAAATCTGGACTTCACATTTATAAGTATGCAGTACTGGACAAGTTATTTAACTGCCTTGTTCTGAAGTCTTGTCATCTATAGAACAAATGTATTAAATTACATAGCACATCATTCAAACAAACTGTGATGTAAATATCACCCCCTTGAGCAGGACCTCACATAATTCATTGTCAGGAAGATGAATAATTTGATGCATAGGAAGTATGGGTCTTTAGGAAGAACAGTCTCTATTTTATCCTTCTGTTATTTCTCCACATGTCTCCATTTTCCAACATTATCAAGTTTTTTATCATTTTATAATCAGTACAGGTGCATACCTCATGCTTTAGCACAACTGCCTTTCAGCCCAAATGCATCCCCTCGCCCACATGATGAACAGGTCTGTCACATCCTGGCTTAGATGTCTCCTTTCTCCCAAACTGCACCCAGTTTTTACTCCCAACCTTTCATTAAACCCTACACCCCACACCTCCATTGTTACAGTAAATCCTTCCACTGTCATGAGCCTTTCACATTTATAGTCCCAGGTGGCACAGTGGTGAAGAATCTACCTGCCAATCAAAGCAGGAGATACAAGAGATACGGGTTTGATCCCTGGGTGTCCAGAAAATCCTGTGGAGTAGGAAGTGGCAACCCATTCTGGTATTCTTGCCTGAAAAA